>NC_091770.1:32965606-33268636 GCF_029378745.1 Bos indicus
AAACCTTAAGGCCAAACCATACTAACACATCAGACCTTTGACCCAAATTCTTTTGTCCTTTAAAAACAAAAACAAACAAACAAACAAAAAAACAAACCTGAATTCTCTGATTCACAGAGGGGCAAAAAAAAAACAACAACAACTCAGTTTATAAAACAGCTTTGTTCTTAAAAGATTTTGTATGAGTCAAGTTTTGGTAGCATTTTTGCATTTGTATTTTCATTACTTTACAACTGGGTTTGATTTAATGGGAACTAAGGCTAAGATCTGGTAAAGCAAAGGATCTTTCTAAAGATAGAAATAATTTTTAATACAACTCTTGAAGAAATGCAAATTTTCTTGCATTGCTACCTTAAAATGAAATCAAACCGTGACATCTTGCTTTTTTTTTTTTTTTAATAGGACCTTCCAAAGCAAAGATAGCCAAAGATTTTCAAGTCCAAATGTCACTATTACACTGTCACCAACCTATAATAAGAATACTACAAGCTTTTTCATCTTTGATATTTTGAGAATCTGATATTTACATGCAAAGAAAAAACAAACCAAATAAAATAATGTATGACACAGAATTATAAGATCTTCTCTATCATAAATTGTTATTGGTTGTACTGTGTCCCCCAACAAAAAGTAACTCTAAGTACCCCAGAACGTAACCTTATTTTGAAATAGGGTCTTTATACACATGTGCAAGTTAAAATGAGGTCATGAGTATGGGCTGTAATCTAATACAATTATTGCCCTAATTAAAAAAAAAATATATATATATATTTGGACACAAAGACAGACACACATAGAGGGAAGTCAATGTGAAGACACACAGCAAGAAAGCCATGGGAAGCCCGAGGGTTTTAGTGATGTATCTGCAAGCCCTGGAACATCAAAGATCCTCTGCCAATAACCAGATGCTAGAGAGAGGCAAGGAAGGATTTCCCTGCAGGTTCCCTACAGGTTTCAGAGGAAGCTTGATCCTACTTTGACTGATTTCAAATTTCTAGTCTCCAGAACTGTGAGAAAATAAATAATTTCTGTTGTTTATTCCACCCAGTTCTTGGTACCATGCTACAGTAACTCTATGGGAAAAAAAAAAAAGAATACACAACTCATCCAGTATATTACTGTGGTAAAATTCTAAAATAAAAAGAATTTAAAAACCTAGTTTGCTGCTTACTCTTCTTATAAAGTCTTTCAGAGACTCATTTCCTCTGATTTGATTACATTTACATACAATTTTAATTAAAGAACTACTAATAAATGTTTCAAGTACAGAAAAAATATACTTAATGAAGAGATTCTCAATGATAGTGATTTGACAAGTCTTTATGTCAGAAAAACTTCGGTGATATATTTCTTTATGTCTTTGTTTTCAAATCACAGAGAAAACTAGAGGAGATACCCATTTAAACCCTATACATCATCAACCGAGTCATGAAGCCTTCACCATTGTAGGCAGGAGTTCACAGATGTCTTTCATAGTCTCTTCAATAGATTCTCCCATTTATTAATTATTTAAAGAGTAGAGAATAATAATTTTCACCCCTTTGCAATTTCAATGCACAATTTGTTAGTTACTCATTGTGCAAGATTTTTTAATATGGTTTCAATGCTGACAATTCTCTTGAGTTCTCTCCCTTGGCATTCCAAAATACATTTTTTGGAAGACTTTCAAAGTCATATCCTTGCAACAGAGGATGAGAAGCTTAAAAAAGCATGCTGTTTGAGGTCAGGATTGCTGAATGCTATTTCTTGTATCATCTCCAGATTATATAAGTCATGAGGGATGCTTACATAGAAGATCATAAGTGGAATGTTGGTACAGCTAAGTAATTTATTTTCAACACTTAAGATACTGTTTTCAAAACAACATGCACTTTTAACATATTTCTTATTTCCGCGATAATAACCAAGAGATTTGACATTTTTGTTATTCTTTTGGGCTTTTGGACTGGACCTCTGACATACAAACATGTTCCACACTACTCTGACAAACCTCAAAGGTTTCATTGCACTTTGTTTTAGACACTGTCTGGAGTTGACATTTAGAATATAATCCACTAACCAAGTCCTTACCGTATCCATGGTGGAAAATGAGAAAGATAAGTAAATATCACTGTAATTCTTTTACTGAGATATTCTACTTTTGTCCCCTTTCAAACAGCAAATTTGTTCTATAGATGAGATAGATCTTCTATTCGATAGATATGATTACTGATTATAATTAGATATGATTATAAAAAGAATTGAGGTGTCCATTTTGAAAAACTAGAATGACTGTTAACATCATTAAGATTATCTTGCTTACACTTGCATTAGGTTATACATGAGATCTACAGACATTAAGGAGCAAAAATAAGATTACAAAAAGAAAAGTTGTCATTTAATGTTTTCACATATAAAAAGATACTATCTGATGACCTGCAAAAATTATCTTGTTTAATCCCTGTAATAAATCTATGAAGTACATATTATTACTCCAATTTCATATGTGAGGGTGTTATTCCCAATGCCACATAGGAAATCCACATCAAAGGCAAAATTTGCAGAATCCCAAATCTGGATTTTATTTCAAATGTGTCACTTTGATTTCTACATTGGCACTTTTCACCCTTGCCATAAAATCAGCACATCTTTTTTTAACACTGAATTCGGTGAATACTAGCAGGTTTGAAAAAGTTGGCCTAAAGCTCAACATTCAGGAAACTAAGATCTTGGCATCCGGTCCCATCACTTCATGGCAAATAGATGGGGAAACAGTGGAAAGAGAGGCAGACTTTATTTTTGGGGGCTCCAAAATCACTGTAGATGGTGACTGCAGCCATGAAATTAAAAGACACTTACTCCTTGGAAGGAAAGTTATGACCAACTTAGCATATGAAAAACCAGAGACACTACTTTGCCAACAAAGGTCCGTCTAGTCAAGGCTATGGTTTTCCAATAGTTATGTATGGATGTGAGAGTTGGATTATAAAGAAAGCTGAGTGCCAAAGAATTGATGCTTTTGAACTGTGGTGTTGGAGAAGATGCTTGAGAGTCCCTTGGACTGCAAGGAGATACACCAGTCCATCCTAAAGGAAATCAGTACTGAATATGCATTGGAAGGACTGATGTTGAAGCTGAAACTCCAAAACTTTGGCCACCTGATGTGAAGAGCTGACTCATTTGAAAAGACCCTGATTTTGGGAAAGATTGAAAGTGGGAGGAGAAGGGGACAACAGAGAATGAGATGGTTGGATGGCATCACCGACTCAACAGACATGAGTCTGGGTGAACTCTGGGAGTTGGTAATGGACAAGGAGGCCTGGCGTGCTGCAGTCCATGGGGTTGCAAAGAGTCGGACATGACTGAGCGACTGAACTGAACTGAACTGAAGCAAGTTTGAACAAAATAAGAAGAAGCAAACATATAAGACCATTTTTGGGCATAGTGAAGAATACCTATGCTTGTTCTTTTTTGCTGCTAATTCTTCCTCTAATTCTCTCCACTTTACCCTCACCACTAAATTGAAAACTTTTGCTTCTACCTTCAGACATCTGGAGGAGCCCCTCTACTCTCTCCCTGTTTATTTATTGTTCTCTCTCTCCAACCAATTCTCCTCCCCAATAAAAACTTCAGTATCGGCAATTGTTACCCAGTGACTCAGTCTGTGTACTTAAGTTCGCTTGTTTCTATTATGCCAGTTTGTACATATCAGAAGAAGCAGTGTGATATGATAAAAAAGGGAAGGCTTTGGAGCCAGATCCTGGGAATCTGCATTTCTGCTCTGCCTCTCTTTAGATGTATCACTTGGCAAACTGCTTAGCCAGTTTGCATATCGTTTCATCGTCTGTAAAGTAGTACCTATCTCAATGGGTTATTGTGAGAATTAAATAATACACATGAAATGCTTATACTAATGCCTAGCATATAGTAGGTAATATATGTATTAGCTTATCATTATCATCCAAGTTTTAGCCACTTAGTCGTGTCCAACTTTGTGACTCCATGGACTGCAGCCCTCCAGATAATTAAAAAAATATAACTAAAATATGTATTCTACTATTTGCTGTTGCTGTTGTTATTTAGTCATTAAGTAGTGTCCAACTCTTTTTTGACCCCATGGATTGTAGCCTGCCAGCCTCCTCTCTTCATAGGATTTCCCAGGCAAGAATATTGGAGTGAGCTGTCATTTCCTCCTCCAGGGGATCCTCCTGACACAAAGATCGAACCCGTGTCTCCTGTATTGGCAGGTGGATTCTTTATCACTGAACCCCCAGAGAAGCCCCTGTGTTCTATTATAGGAATTGCATAAAATACCATGTAGAGGTATATAAAAGTTACTTGGGGTTATCTTATTTTGTCCTCTGAAATTAGATCACATGAGGACTTTAGATTGCTAAGGCTACTTCTATTAAGAAATAAAATGCTCATGAAAATGCTCAATCTTAACATTACAATATTTTCCATTAATTATCATTATTTCATTTTTGAATTTATGGTGTTGATTGGGAAAGTAGAAAATAAAGGAAAATGGAAATAAACTTTAAAATGTGTTTCATAAAAAATACTGATATTCTCCAAAGTTTGTTAAGAGTCTGGCTTTTGTGCCTTGTAAACTCCTGATACCTGGCATGATTGACTTTGTTGACTATTTTTATAGAGTACTCTACTCTCTTCCTTAGTCCTTAGGCTTTTAAGAGTCATATAAAATACATTATTTTCATTTAGAGACCATAGCTACTTGCATATTTCTGTCCTTCAAACTGAATTATTTTCCAGACATACTCACCATGTAAGTACATAAAATTGACTTTATATTTCAAATGATGAACAACATTCAAATTTTGAGTCAAGGACACAATTCATTGCATTGTACTTTACAATCCACACTGTGAGTTATAAATAATCTGAAACCACTATAAAAGTATACCTTTTTGAATAGAACTATAGGTATACATTTTTTTCCCCAATTTGCTGTTGGCAGGACCTCAAATAATGCCTAAAGATGATCAATCTTATTATCACCAGAAGAAAGCACTCATTGTGTTTCAACTTGAGCTGAAAAAATTAAGAAAATATTTTGTCAACTAATGATAGCTTTCACTATTCCAGTGTTTCACAACTTAAGACATATAAGCTTGCATTCAGTCATTTTGGTAGGAAACCTCATTATAACATATAATTTAACCCTATTATTTGATGTAAAATAACAAAAACAAATAATATTTGCTATTATTGTTTTATCCAAGGGTCTGTTCAAACATTTTGCTTCTATATAAGCTGAACTTCCCATCTCTGCTTCAGGAGTATATGGCTGGAAGTAACATATAAAATCCTAAAAATAACAGATGTATGACTTTGGTAAATGTCTTGCTCTAGAATTTCCCTTAAAAATATTTCAACAATGAGCAAGCTAAGGAAATAAAAAATAAATAAATTTTAGTTCATCGATATGTCTATTCATGATGGGTTTTTTTTAAATTTTATTTTATTTTTAAACTTTACATAATTGTATTAGTTTTGCCAAATATCAAAATGAATCCACCACAGGTATACATGTGTTCCCCATCCTGAACCCTCCTCCCTCCTCCCTCCCCATACCATCCCTCTGGGTCGTCCCAGTGCACTAGCCCCAAGCATCCAGTATCGTGCCTCGAACCTGGACTGGCATCTCGTTTCATACATGATATTTTACATGTTTCAATGCCATTCTCCCAAATCTTCCCACCCTCTCCCTCTCCCACAGAGTCCATAAGACTGTTCTATACATCAGTGTCTCTTTTGCTATCTCGTACACAGGGTTATTGTTACCATCTTTCTAAATTCCATATATATGCGTTAGTATACTGTATTGGTGTTTTTCCTTCTGGCTTACTTCACTCTGTATAATAGGCTCCAGTTTCTGCTCTAACCAAAAGTTAGACAGCTGCCCCTCCATCCTGCTTCTCTTGTTAGGCTACCTCTGAGTATTTAAGTCTAAAGCGACATATATCATCTATTCCACTTATACTAAGAAATACAAGATTTGAAGCTTGAATATGTTTGTTATTGTTCAGTTGCTAAGTTGTGTCTGACTCTTTGAGACCCCATGGACTGCAGCACACCAGGCTCCCCTGTCCTTCATTGTCTCCCAGAGTTTGTTCAAATTTATGTCCATTGAGTTGGTGATGGTATAAAGCTATCTCATCCTCTGCTGCCTTCTTCTCCTTCTGCCTTCAATCTTTCCCAGCATTAAGGTCTTTTCCAATGAGTCAGCTCTTCACATCAGACAGCCAAAGTACTGGAGCTTCAACTTGATTATCTTTTTATCTCATTGTTGATAAGCATCACCCTGGTTGTTAGCTCCTTGACATCAGGTACTTTGCAGCATACTTCTAATTCACCTTATATGATATTTAGCCCAGTGTGAAAAATATGGTTGAAGTGAAAAATGTAATTTGACATCAACATATTAATGTGTGATTAATTTGATATCAATATATTAGCATAAATTAAATAGTTCAGTTCAGTTCAGTTCAGTCGCTCAGTCATGTCCGACTCTGCAACCCCATGAATTGCAGCACGCCAGGCCTCTCTGTCCATCACCAACTCCTGGAGTTCACACAGACTCAACGTCCATTGAGTCCGTGATGCCATCCAGCCATCTCATCCTCTGTTGTCCCCTTCTCCTCCTGCCCCTAGTCCCTCCCAGCATCAGAGTCTTTTCCAATGAGTCAACTCTTCGCATGAGGTGGCCAAAGTACTGGAGTTTCAGCTTTAGCATCATTCCTTCCAAAGAAATCCCAGGGCTGATCTCCTTCAGAATGGACTGGTTGGATCTCCTTGCAGTCCAAGGGACTCTCAAGAGTCTTCTCCAACACCACAGTTCAAAAGCATCAATTCTTCGGTACTCAGCTTTCTTCACAGTCCAACTCTCACATCCATACATGACCACTGGAAAAACCATAGCCTTGACTAGATGGACCTTTGTTGGCAAAGTAATTAAATACTACCCAACTGCAAATAGGCATTGTTGTATCAAGTATAGAAAACTCAAATGTCTGAAAAGACCAAAAAGGAAATATAAATAGAGAAATGTTTGTTCAAGGAAATAAAATACAACCAAACCAAAAACTATAGAAAGTGAAGCCATCTACATTCTAAATAAAGAGGTCTAAGAAGAGTTGGACTGTGAAGAAAGCTGAGCGCCGAAGAATTGATGCTTTTGAACTGTGGTGTTGGAGAAGACTCTTGAGAGTCCCTTGGACTACAAGGAGATCCAACCAGTGCATTCTGAAGGAGATCAGCCCTGGGATTTCTTTGGAAGGAATGATGCTAAAGCTGAAACTCCAGTACTTTGGCCACCTCATGCGAAGAGTTGACTCATTGGAAAAGACTCTGATGCTGGGAGGGATTCGGGCCAAGAGGAGAAGGGGACGACAGAGGATGAGATGGCTGGATGGCATCACTGACTCGATGGACGTGAGTCTGAGTGAACTCCGGGAGTTGGTGATGGACAGAGAGGCCTGGCGTGCTGCGATTCATGGGGTCACAAAGAGTCGGACGCGACTGAGCGACTGATCTGATCTGAAGACATTTACTGCATTGGGAAAATAGTCAGCTAGACATTCTAAAATGTTCATTTTGGTGAAATAAAGTAATATTCAAATTACATTTCAGGATCATTGAAATGAACATTCTCAGATCAACTTACTCATATTTACTTAGATAATTAAAATAACTGACTATAATAGTTTAGATCATTAAAATAAAATAATTAAATTAATTATTAAAATAATTGGTTTAGTGGATTACCCAATCCCCTGACCTTCAACTCACTGATTGAGCACTTTAAAACTTATTAGACTTTAAAAACTCTTTATGACCCCATGGACTGTAGTCCATCAGGCTTCTCTTTCCATGGAATTTTCTAGGCAAGAATACTGGAAGAATTGCCGTTCCCTTCTTCAGGGGAATCTTCCCAACGTGGGGATAGAACCTGGGTCTCCTGCACTGTAGACAGATTCTTTACCATCTGAGCCACCAGGGAAGCCCCAAACAAGAAGCTAATCACAATTTTGTCAACTGCTCCAGGTAAACAATATCATCTTAACACAGTTCTTATGAATATATGGATAATTTTTGGAAAAGGCCAATTGTATAAGAATGCTTTGAGAAAACAAATTTAACCTGTTTAAATTTCTTAAATAGATTCAGTAGAACATTGTATGAGTGTATAGACAGAGCTTATAGACTTAGGGACAGTTGAAAAGAAAGAGGAACTTTTATGTTGAAAAATGTGGACATTTAAAATATATTAATAATCAGATGTTTTACCAAGTTACTGAAATAAGTCTAACTTTCTGATTTAAAAGTCCTCAAAACAACTTTCCCAAGCACAAATCAAGATACTCGATGACCTCTACCTTAGGCTCCCTCAAAGCCATGCATTCAGGTATTTTAGATCATTATTCTCCCAAATCTTAGGAATTGATAACATCAATTAACAATTCTGTGTCACGTGAACAGAGGAGAAAAGCTGGAGAGCTGCTTTCTTAGAGAAAATAATTCAACACATGGACTACAGCACACCAGGCTACACATATTTTAATTCCTTGTTTAACTAGAAACATGTCAACACTTCTCTTTTGTCTTTAGTTTAAATACCATTTCCTTTTTAATTATATAAAGAAAAGGGTTTTGAGGCTACTACAATTACTGAGGTAAGTTTTGGTTTGCTTTATACATTTTGGCTCCAGGAAACATAAGAATACACATTCTAACCTAAAAGAACTAAACTACTTCTGTGGATAATCAGTTTGAACATTCCTGGCTCAGGGGAGAGGATGATAGTTTATTGTGAAATATATGTCCTAGAGAACCAGACCAAGATCATGGACATATTTCACATTATCTTCTAAACAACCGTCAGATGGCAGTGTTTAGAGGTCAGAATCCTCCATGAGTTAAATCCAGATGGTTCTCTGAAAGAATTCTATCCATGGAATTCTCCAGGCAAGAATACTGGAGTGGGTAGCCATTCCCTTCTCCAGGGGAACTTCCCAACCCAGGAACTGTACCCAGATCTCCCACATTGCAGGCCAAGTCTTTACCATCTGAACCACCAGGGAAGCTCCAAAGGAGAAATAATCTACTAAACTGTTGTTCTTTCACTAGTGGAAATGGAAGCACAGCGGTCAGCTTCCCATATAGAAATACATTGTTTAGTTTATTCATTTGAGTGGGCTTTCAGCTATTCCAATTCAATTTCTTCATTTAACTTACAAGTATATTCCCTTTCAATGAATGCACATTCAAAAACATAAAGCTAACAGGCACCTGTTGAGAAAGGAAAGTATGCTTCAGATAATTTCATTGTTTCCTCCTACCACCTGCTACTGATGAATCTGGCTCTGAAACACTCCAAAAGCAACCTTTTAAGATCAATTGCTAGCCAGAGAGTACAAAGTATCTGAAGACCAGCTAATCGGCTAATTTCAAGAATTTCCTTATTTGGTAAACATGCTGCTTTAAGGCCAATGGATATTACTTGGAATTTAATAATTATATTCTTTCAAAAGTGTTTGAAAGGTGGCTTCAAACTGTCCAAAACATAGCATTCTTTCATAAACACCCCCAATCCACACACACACACACACACACACACACACAAACACACACACACAAACACACACACACAAAGAGAAGTTTTGGAATAAAGTAATATTATTTTTCAGTGTTTTGAAACCTGAGAGTAAACCGAAGGATGCTCATTACCAAGCTGTAGTGTCTTTTTGAAGAGTCAACACCTGATACTTAAAAAATATTAATCTCTGCAATAAACATTTTACACCCAGAAATTCATCTTATAACAAACAAGTATAGCAGATAGCATTATTAGTTGAAATATCTGAGTTCTTTTTATGTATTCAATTTCCTCTAAATTTCATCTAAATTTTTATCCTGCTTTGATACAACACAGAAATTAATCAGCATAATTAAATATTTAAAGTATTTTAATAATACTTTAAGCAAGCTTACTATTTAGAGAAGGAAATGGCAACCAGGCCAGAATTCTTGCCAGGATAAATCAAACAGAGGAGCCTGGTGGGCTCCATGCACAGCACAAGCTTACTATTAGTAAGCTAATACTTTAGTAAAAAAAAAAAAAACAGTGTTTGCATCTTACTTTGAGAATATTCATAAGGAAATTCATATTTTGGTAAGCGGGTCAGATAACCTAAAATAATTTTGGGGGGCTAGTTTTTGATGGATAATGACTTAATCTAAAAAGTAATGATATGCCAATTATATCTCAATAAGACTAGGGGAAAAAAGGTATAGTTAGCCTGTAGACAAATGGAGTATAGAGTTTTTTGAGTGCAGCATATGTCTTTTCCCTCAAAGTAACACTGCTAAAGTAACACTAATGATTTCCTTGAAAAATCACTGACTTGAATTTACAATTTCTTAGAACCCTTGAGGATTGGATTTTTTACCTTGATAATCTCTCAGTTGCTCATATACTTGAATATTCCTTTGTCCTTTCTAAATCTTACCATTATTGTCTGCAACCAACAGAGGCATGTATCTCTTCTAGAACCCTAGAACACATGGCAATATTTGAATGCATAGTAATTTATATCAAATTTTTAAAAATTAAGATGTAGACTTCTCTTTACCAATGAGAATGCTCACATCACAATTATATCACATATTTGCCTACTTATGAAAATAATAAGACTTCCCTGATGGCTCAGCTAGTGAAGAATCCTCCTGCAATGTGCGAGACCTGGGTTCAATCCCTGGGCTGGGAAGATCCCCTGGAGAAGGGAAAGGCTACCCACTCCAGTATTCTGGCTTGGGAAATTCCATGAACTATATAGTCCATGGGGTTGCAAAGAATCGGACACGACTGAGCAACTTTTATTTTTACTATGAAAATAATGCTAAAATACAGTTGGTATTACAAAACACATATGGTTGTAACCAGTGTCCTAGAGTTACTTCTGAATATTCTAATAGACAAGTGTCAAGAGGACTGATACTCTTTCATAAGAGAAAAAAAAAAGCCATACTAAGATTTATTATCTGACATCAAATTTAAATCAATTGTAGTGAATTGAATGTCTTTGTATAAACATTTATGTTACTCTTAAAAATCTAATGGAGATCTGCAAAAGGTCAAATAAAAAAGATAACCATTATTTTCTCAAATTTATTATTTTTTAAGGTCAAGTACCAAATTAAAATCTTGTTTTGTGTCCCCCTTATTTAGCTAGCAGCATTTCTATGGGAATAAAGTGGACACTGTTTATTTGATTCAGTTATTTATCTTGAAGGGAGAGACAGTTTCAGAAAAATTCTGAAAAGACTATCTTGATGCACTCTGGTTTTATATCATAGATTGAGCAGGTTCATGGAAGAGAATTCTTAGAATTATGTCATATAATCAGAATGTGTATGGGGCTGAATTCTTAGAATTATGTTGCATTAGAAGACGAATTGACATCTTTTTACTTCTTTCTTGTACAATCAAGTTACAGATATTTACTTTGACTGTATTTACAACCGTCCGACTTCATCTTTGTTGAAAAGCCTGTTCCTTCCTTTATGATGAGCAGGTTACATTTTGAAACTTCCTCATCATTTAAAGCAAGTGCACTCTGAGTCATTATGTATGTTGTGTACACAGATCAGGACAGAATTGAGTCCCCAGTGTACAGGTGTGTCAGACAATGTGACAACAAAGGCAGTGGTAATTATAAAAGATCTATTGACATATTTTTTTTTGAATTCCCATTAGAATGATGTATGCTTTTCAACTTGTTATTTGATTAGGATGAAAGGGGTAAGGTAATAATCAAAATCTTTACAGGGCTTGTACTTGATATACTACAACAGAGTAACACTTTGTGAGAAGAATATTTCAGGTACTGTATCATCTTTGTTTCTTGTCTCTTTTTTACCCAAGATATTTAATCTGAATTCTGTTTACATATTATTAAATATTTAAAATGTTTATACTTAACTTTTCTGATATTTCAAAGGAAATGGTATAAATAATGTAAAATTTTTGATCCCTTAATAAATTATACAGTAAAAACATGACTAAAATAAATGTCATGGCTATTTTTAAAGCAGTATGTGAGAGAGTGTGTGTGTGTGTGTCTGTGTGTGTGTGTGTGATGTAGTGTGGTGTATGTGTATAGGAGAGGACAGAAAGAGAGAGAGGAAGATCTTAACAGAGACTGAAATTTCATTGAAACATATATTTAAAAACTGACTTAATTAATCTTCAAAGTAAAACATTATTTTCATAATATTTTATTCACATAATCAATAGGCCTATACAGAATTGAACCATTTGTATCTGAAAGGATCCTCGGAGCCCATCTTCTTGCATATCAAATCATGCATAAGCCTGTTCAGAAAAATGCTAGAATATCTCTTGTCAGAGAATCCCATGTAATTGAACTAGTTCTTATTTCTGGGGGAAAAAAGGCTGTATTGTGTTTGGTCCTCTTTCACAATACCTGGATAGACCTTAACTTGTGAACAAACATTCAATAAGATCTAAAATATAAGTAATGCAACCAAAACACATTAAGTAACAATATTATCCTTTTTCATTGCCTTAGTTCAAAAATAGCACATCTCTGTTTCCCAAGAACCAGAGCCCTGCAGTTTGCTCTTAATATTAAAAGAAACTCTATAGTGATGAGTGAAATTCATACTAGAAAGCAAGCTATAGGTCAAATGGTGTCCCATATCTAGTATATTATGAATGCTTTGGGAAAATGATGTAAAATCTCCCTATATTAAATGTAGGGCTCTTACTAGATGTTGCACTTCACACATTTCAGTGCCCTTGGTGTGCCTGATCTCACAGAATGAAGCAAAGAGCTTTATGTTGACAGAACAGGAATGTTTCCCAGGCTACTGCTTATGTCATGAGAAAAGCAACCATAAATCAAATGGCTTGCAGCAATCTTGAAGATATCCTACGAGGTGTCTTAGAAAACTAAACAAAGGAGCAGAAATAGAACTTGAAGTGAAGACAACACTGGCATGTTTAGAAAGCTGATGCTGCAAATATGGATCTATCTTGTTTCTTTCTATAGTAAAGAAAGATCCTTCAAAGCTTACTGATTATTTTATTTGACTTGTGAAGTGCAAAGTCCCTATCTTTTTAAAAAAGAGAAGAGCCAACAGTTGCAAGAAGAGAATGCTTCCTATTGATGCAGTTAATGTCACCCAACTAGAGAAGATTCTGGTGCTACTGCTAACCATCATTTGGTCCATAAGATGCTACCATGTCCTAAAGAAGGGCTAACCGCATGCTATTTTTGCCTTATTAAAAGGAGAGATTCCAAACTTTAATGACTCAAAAATCTTTCCCTTTAAGATATTAAAACATAGATGAACTAGGGAGACTTAGGTATCTTTATTACAGATGAAAACAATATAGAATGCTTTAGCATTATTGGTAAGTTACCTTTAGAGTAACAACTTTTAAAAATATCATGAGGTCTCTCAAACTGCATGAATTATACAGACTCTCAGAGACCACAAACTGTGTCAAAAAAGAGGCTCATGAGGTAACCACCATGTCTCTGTGTGTTCATGACTGGATTTCCATGTTTGCATAACTTTGATTTCTGGCAAACTAGGAGACAAAGAAAGAGACCCAGATAAAGAAAGAAAGCTATCTTAAAGGGAGATACAGGATAGTAAGTATTTTCTAGTTAAAATCTGGCTTTGAGGTGATAATTAGACACTACCATGAACAATTATACACCAAAAAACTGGGTAACCTAGAGGAAATAGGTTCATTCCTAGAAACAAATAACCTGTGTAGACGTGCTGCTGCTGCTGCTAAGTTGCTTCAGTCGTGTCCAACTCGGTGCGACCCCATAGACGGCAGCCCACTAGGCTCCTCTGTCCCTGGGATTCTCCAGGCAAGAATACTGGAGAGGGTTGCCATTTCCTTCTCCAATGCATGAAAGTGAAAAGTGAAAGTGAAGTCACTCAGTCGTGCCCGACTCTTAGCAACCCCATGGACTGCAGCCTACCAGGCTCCTCCATCCATGGGATTTTCCAGGCAAGAGTACTGGAGTCGGGTGCCATTGCCTTTTCATGAAGAAATAGAAAATCTGAACACCAATAATGAATAAGGGAACTGAATCAGTAATCAAAAATCTTCTAACAAGTCCAGGACCATATGGCTTCACTAGAGAATGCTAACACACATTTAAAGAAAATCAATGTCAATCCTCCCCAAACTTCAAAATCTAAAGATGCATACATATGTCCAACTCATTTTATAGGGCTCACATTACACTAATACCAAAGCCAGACAAACACACACACACACACACACACAAACTATAGGCAAATATACATGATGAATAACGATGCAAAATTCTGCAGCAAAATTCTAGTAAACCAAATTCAACAGCATGTTTAAAAGTGGGATTTATCTCTTAATGGAAGAATGGTTCTACATAAACAAATCAATCAATGCCATACAACACTTTAAGAGGACAAAAAATAAAAATCACATAATCTTCTCAAAAGACGCAGAAAAAGCATATGACAAAATTCAACCTCTTTTCATGAGAAAAACTCTCAACAAACTTAGAATAAAAGGAATGACCTCAATGTAATAAAGGCCCTATATGAAAAGCTTATATCTAACATCATAATCAATGGTGAAAAATCAACAGCCTTTGCTCTATGATCAGGACCAAATCAAGGATGCCCACTTTTCCCACTTCTATTTACCACAGTACTAGAGTCTTAGCCAGAGCAATTAGACAAGAAAAAGAAGTAAAAGTCATCCAAATAGAAAGAGAAAAAGAAAAATTATCTGTTTACAAATGATATAATTTTATATACAGAAAATCCTAAATAATTTCACCAAAAAATGCCGTGAGAACAGATAACCAATTTCAGTAAAATGACACAATACAAAATTGACATATGGAAATCAGTTTCATGTCTATATACTAATATTGAACAATTAACAAAATAAGGAAAACATTTTTAAAGAAAATTAAGGGGAGAAAAGGACAAAACAATATTTAAAAAAAATTTAAAATGATAATATACTTTTTTTTAAGTACATAAAGATATTTTGCATAAAATTTCTTTTCTACCCCTATCTCCCTTCTGCTTATTGTCCTCCCTGCATCCTGCTTCTGGGTAATCCTGAGAAATAGACAACAACATCTAAAGTTTCCCAGGTACCTCTAATAATAGAACATTGCTCTTCTTTCAGTCATAAGAGGAAAGGAACACCTTGTGCAACTTCAGGCTCTGGTATCGAGGGGCTTGCTATCAGGATTAGAGCCATCTTCAGTGCTGATTTCTCAAAAATCAATTAATCAACCACTGAATTAACCAACAAATACTTCCTAAGCACTCACGAGGGCTGGAATTGTGTTATGGGTTCAGTTCAATTCAGTTCAGTCGCTAAGTCGTGTCCGACTCTTTGCATCCCCATGAATCACAGCACGCCAGGCCTCCCTGTCCATCACCAACTCCCAGAGTTCACCCAGACTCATGTCCATCGAGTCAGTGATGCCATCCAGTTATCTCATCCTCTGTCGTCCCCTTCTCCTCCTGCCCCCAATCCCTCCCAGATCAGAGTCTTTTCCAATGAGTCAACTCTTCACATGAGGTGGCCAAAGTACTGGAGTTTCAGCTTTAGCATCATTCCTTCCAAAGAAATCCCAGGGCTGATCTTCAGAATGGACTGGTTGGATCTCCTTGCAGTCCAAGGGACTCTCAAGAGTCTTCTCCAACACCACAGTTTAAAAGCATACATTCTTTGGTGCTCAGCTTTCTTCACAGTCCAACTCTCACATCTATACATGACCACTGGAAAAACCATAGCCTTGACTAGACGGACCTTTGTTGGCAAAGTAATGTCTCTGCTTTTCAATATGCTATCTAGGTTGGTCATAACTTTCCTTCCAAGGAGTACGCATCTTGTAATTTCATGGCCGCAGTCATCATCCGCAGTCATTTTGGAGCCCAAAAAAAGAAAGTCTGACACTGTTTCCACTGTTTCCCCATCTATTTGCCATGAAGTGATGGGACCAGATGCCATGATCTTCGTTTTCTGAATGTTGAGCTTTAAGCCAACTTTTTCACTCTCCTCTTTCACTTTCACCAAGAGGCTTTTTAGTTCCTCTTCACTTTCTGCCATAAGGGTGGTTCATCTGCATATCCGAAGTTATTGATATTTCTCCCTGCAATCTTGACTCCAGCTTGTGCTTCCTCCAGTCCAGCGTTTCTCATGATGTACTCTGCATATAAGTTAAATAAGCAAGGTGACAATATACAGCCTTGATGTACTCCTTTTCCTATTTGGAACCAGTCTGTTATTCCATGTCCAGTTCTAAATGTTGCTTCCTGACGTGCATATAGGTTTCTAAGTAACAGGTCAGGTGGTCTGGTATTCCCATCTCTTTCAGAATTTTCCACAGTTTATTGTGATCCACACAGTCAAAGGCTTTGGCATAGTCAATAAAGCAAAAATAGATGTTTTTCTGGAACTCTCTTGCTTTTTCAATAGGGAAGCAATAGAAATAAAATAACTTTTGATGTTACTAATCTTAAAACATATATGTTGGAAATCATCATACCAACATGAAATTGTCAATAAAACGATATCTTCTAAGTAAGCAAGTATGAGATTCTTCATACATACATTTACTCCCTCAACAAAATTATGTATTTTGGGTTTGGCAGAACTTTAAATATCATCAAAGCCAAACTACTTATTTAACTAGTGAGAAAGCTAAAATTCAGAGAGGCAGCAAGTTTTATAATTAACAACATGAAGCCTGGACTAGGCCTGATTCAGTTGAAATCTTAGCTCTACAGTTTAGCAGCTGTGTGACACGAGATAAACTATCAATATTTAACCCTGTGCTTAAAACTTCCCACCCGTAAAATGGATATAATAAGTATATCCTTCATAAGATTGTAGCAATTATTATATGACTTAATGTTTGACAAAGAATAAGCGCTACAAGTACAAGCTATTATCATTAAAGGTTAAATGACATATGGAAGATGAAACAGCTAAATGGCATAGAAATGGTTATAAACTGATAAAATTAGGTATTGAATTATCCATTACAAAGCATTTAAGGAAAGCGATTACAAAGCAAAAATTAATATAACATTCATAATAAGGTAATGGCAAGTGTCCAAATGGAAAAATAATAATCCAAAACCCAGAGTGGATGAAGGTGACACTTGAATTAGGTTGAGTTAGCTCATAAACAAGCAAACAGAAAATCAAGGTGGACAAAGCAGACTTTTTTAAGGATCATTGGGCCAGAAGACAAGGCTTACAGACTCAAAGTCTGCTTGCAAAAGTCTCTTTTTGCTTTCCTTTTCACATTTTCTAGAAAAAAATAGAATGGAAAGTAAGAGCACTCAGAGGTAAGACCCTAAGCATTAATATTTGGGTAGGAAAATTTTAAAACACTTATTTACTTTACTGGAGTTCTTCACTAAATTCTAGTCTTTGTTTCACTTAAGTGACAGTCTAGTACATTTAAAAAATATTAGCAAAATAATAAAAAGAATGTGCTACTACTCATTTGCTCATATGTGAGTGTGAACATGTATTCTAGAAATACGAAAAGTTTGAAAGTTTAGTAAAAGTTTGTTTCTGACTTAAAAATAAATTTAAATTTCCCTTTAAACTATGTCAGGAAATAGTTTTCTAATATCCAAAATTAACTAAATATGGTATGTTTCAAAGTAATAATTTATACATTAAAGAGAAAAATGAATAGTAAATGTCACAAGCATCATTGATTTACAATTTCCAGATTACTTCTATGTAAGTGATAGCACAAATGACAGGAAATGGTATTATGCTAAGTGAAATAAGTCAGACAGGGAAAGACAAATACCATGTGAACTCTCTTACATGTGGAATATAAAAAACAAACAGACTAGCTAAAATCAAGCTCACAGATACAGAGAACAGATTGGTAGTTGCCTGAGGTGTGTGTGTGGTGGTGGCGGGGGGACAGGGAGAGGGGTGGGGGGAGAAATGGATAAAACGGGTCCAAAGGTAAATAAATAAATAAACCCCAAGCAACCAAAACAGATCTCACCAAATCCACACACAAAAGGTTCTTAATTCAATTTTATATACACTTCTAACAAGCTTGGTTACCTGGTTTCCTAGTGCATGATAAATTATTGGTTTTAAAAAAAAATAGTGAGATCCCTAAAACAAATGCCTTTCCTGAAAAAAAAATGCACAGATATATCCTAGGCTTGAGGAATTCTCACCTTTTGCATAAGTTGAGCCACTCTGATGGAGCAATTAGCCTGTAGAGCCTTTAAAGACTGGCAGCTAGGTCTAATCACATTGCATTTACAGGAATCACCCCTCATCCAAGAGTTAACTTTGAGGAAAAAGAAAGTGGGGAAATGTATCTTGCACACTTTAAGATAATTAAAAATGTTTCTAATGCAGTCCTTCAGATATTAAATTTTCATCTTCACTCTTATTTCCAACAAATATAATATACTACGAGAACTAGTTAGCATAGTTATAAAAATAATAATGAAATTAAGGGTCTGTCTGTCAGTACAGCTCACGCCTCTACCCTTAATTTAGAAACCAGCCTCTAATCAAATTGCAGTCAAATGCTTTATTTATAGAGTTGTTTGTTATACACTGTAATGCATTACTTTCATTGAATGTCTGACTTATTATGGGTTATTGAGCACATTTCTGTGAACAATGGAAACGGCAAACTATTTCATTTCCAGCACTAAACCAGTCAACGTCATTAGACAAAAAAAAAAGAAAAACTATAAAAGTCAATAATCAGTGTGCACTTGAACATGAGCAGTGTTGAGCCTAACAGGCTCCCAGAGACTCCTACAAGTTTGTCATTTTAATTATTTGCATATTAAGAACTCTGCAGGCAGGCAATACTTCAAATGACAGCTCAAACATCTCCTTCAGATGTCATTAGGTTCAGTATTGCCAAATACATTTTAGTTGCAATACAAGTTTGAAAACTAAAGAGATGATTTAAAGTCAATTCCAAACCTGTTAGAGTCAGAAGAAAGATTGAGGCATCTAAGTATGGCCCTAGGATACCAGTGCAAGCTGAAATTGCTGGAGATTTGAAATGATAATTAGGACTATTTTCCTGGGACTAGGACAATAGAAAGTAACAATACCTAGCATGATATAGCTATAGGAAAAGAAAGGCTTTACAAGTAAAGTCACAGAGTAGATATTCAATAAATGCTAGCTAACTTTTTTTTTTTTTAACTATAATTAGTGGCAGAGGCAACATCAAGAGCCACATTCCTGATTAAAATTACACTGCTTTTCCATGGGTTAATTTTATTTTCTCAAACTAAACTACAGGACAAAAAAAAAAGTCTTGTTTTACTAAAGCATACAAAGTAGTTTGTCTATATGCTAATTAAATTTGCCAAACTATTTTCCGTGCTTCTAGAAGGCAAATAATGAATGTTATTCTGGGTGTTAGAAAGCACCCAGAGTAGTACTGGATCCATAGCAATAAATGTTCAGTAACTGGTTATTTAGTAAGCCCACAGAATGAAGGGCTCAATGTTAAAGAATCAAACCGGAATATAAATAAGTGCAACCACTATGGTGAACAGTATAAGGTTCCTTAAAAAACTAAAATTATGATATGATCCAACAACCCCACTCCTGGGCATACATCTGAGAAAGAAACTCTAATTCAAAAAGATACATGCATCTCAATATTCACAGTAGCACTATTTACAATTGCCAAGATACGGAAGCAATCAAGTGTCCACTGACTGATGGATGGGTAAAGAAGATGTGCCATATGAACACAGTGGAATGACACTCAGCCAAAAGAAAGGATGAAATAATGTTTGTAGCAACATGGATGGACCTAGATGTTATCATAGTGAGTGAAGTAAATCAGACAGAGAAAAACAAGTATGATATGGTATCACTTACATGTAGAATCTTAAATGATACACAGACAGAAAGAGACTCAAAGACATAAAAAACAAACTTACTAAAAAGGAAAGAATGGGAAGAGGGATAAATTACAAGTTTGGATCAAAATATATACACTATTATATATGGAAAAGATAACCAACAAGGACCTAGAGCACAGAAAACTATATTCAATCTATAATACCGTAGTAAACTCTAATAGAAGAGAATCTAAAAAAGTATATATATATATATATATACACATATATGAATCATTTTACTGTACACCTGAAACAAACACAACATTATCAAGCAATTAATTTCAATTAAAAAGAAAAAAAAATAAAAAGGAATCAAACGGACAGACTTTATTTTCTTGGGCTCCAAAATCACTGCAGATGGTGACTGCAGCCATGAAATTAAAAGATGCTTGCTCCTTTGAAGAAAAACTATGATCGACCTAGACAGCTTATTAAAAAGCCGAGACATTACTTTGCCAACAAAGGTGTGTCTAGTCAAAGCTGTGGTTTTTCCAGTAGTCATGTATGGATGTGAGAGTTGGACTATAAAGAAAGCTGAGTGCTGAAGAACTGATGCTTTGAACTGTGGTGTTGGCTAAGACTCTTGAGAGTCCCTTGGACAGCAAGGAGATCCAGCCAGTCCATCCTAAAGGAAATCAGTCCTGAATATTCTTTGGAAAGACTGATGTTGAAGCTGAAACTCCAATACTTTGGCCACCTGATGTGAAGAACAGACTCATTGGAAAAGACCCCAACACTGGGTAGATTGAAAGCAGGAGGAGCAGACGACTGAGGAGAGGATGTCTGGATGGCCTTACCAGCTCAATGGATATGAGTCTGAGCAAGCTCCAGAAGATGGTGAAGGACATGGAAGCCTGGAGTGCTGCAGTCCATGGGGTCTCAAGGAGTCAGGCACAACTCAGTGACTGAACGACAACAGGGACTGAATGAGTGAACTCAATCAGGGATGGTGACCAACCTGGAGGTGAATTTAAATTCTTGTGTCTACATCAGTTTCAGCAACATGAATACACCGACTCTCCTCTCTGTGAATGGCAGCACCATGGGGCACTTGTGGTGAGCTGAGCCCCTCCGACCCTCACACTACCTCACACACCCTGTGAATAATGGATGAGAAAGTGTGCGTCCAGACTGTCTGTCACAGAAATAAGCTCCTGCTTATAATAGAGCAGGGGATAATGGGGAAGAAGACAGATTCTGAGCTATTCTTATGGAATCACCTAACTATATCTTTTCAAGAAAAAAAAAGGAGAGAGAAAAAAAATATGAAATTGGGGACTGAATCAGGAGGAGAAACAATACTTATTGAGCATGCATTTACATCCAACATATGAAAAAGTTATTTGAATAAAAAAAGAAAAATATGGCTAGAGTGCAGTGTATTATATTACTGCTATAATTCAAGCCTTTTGTTTGTGTGTTTCTGTGTGTGTGACAGAGAGAGGGGCAGTTGGATGTACAAAATATCAAGTGAGGTATTTTATAATCTTGAAATCTACTAAATATTTGAACGGTATGACTACTATACTTTGGCTCATTGTCTTCCACAGTTTAAATATAAAGATGTAGGAGCAGGCAATACCTAAAAGACTTACCATTCCTAAAATTCTATGATTTCACAATTCTGAACATAAAAATAGCTGCTTTTAAAATACTATCATATGTTTGAGCTGATGACTTCCCGAAAACAGAAAATGCCTGGGTCCAGCAAAGGAAACAGAGGCTTGGCCTAAGGGCTAAACAAATAAGTATGTGGAGACCACAGGTACAGTCAAAGGGTCAGGCTCCTAGGTAAGACACAGATCTACTTCTGCTGCCTCAAGGTAAGCCTGGGGCCCAGACAGTTAAACACCCACTTCTCCAGGGGACAGCCAAACTTAAAAAGATTGGCAGATGTCTAAGTTGGATAACAAGTAAGTAGACTAGCAGGAAGAACCAGCACTCCAGAAGTCAGCTCACACTTGGTGAGGGACCTTCTGTTTAGTGAGATGAGTAACAACAGGGAATATTTGTTTTAAAACTGCATCAAGTTCACTGAAAAATAAAAATTAGGTGCAGGCATTCACAATTTATTACGACTTTTTAAAACTTGGAAGTTAGAATTATCTGTATGCCTTTACTGACCACATGCAAGTGATAGACTACAGGAAAGCATGACAAAACAAATCAATAAATAAGTAAATCAATAGGTCTGATGTAGATAATTTGCCACCACCATTTTGTCCCAGATGCTTCCAGTGGGTGCACAGTTTATTCCTTCAGTTAGCAACAAAGCCATGAGGTAAGACCAAACCTAGACTATGAAAGAGATGAGTGAAACTGTGATTAGTGAGTAAAACAAAGTGAGTGAAGGAGAGTGAGGTGTGAGGCAGCTTGCTGCCACAGGTAGAGGAAGGCGCCAAGTCATGTAGACCTAGAGAGAGTAGGAGTTTGAATTCAGAGAAGCTTAGGTCAGAGTCGTCTTGCTTAGGTCCAGTCATCTTGCTATTGGATGATGGTGGTTTGATTAGGGTACTAGCCATGGAAACTGAAAGATACATATGAATTGGAAGTGGACTCTAACTTTTAATTATTGGAGTTTGTATGTGCATGTGTGTGTCTGTGCGTGTGAGTTTTATAGGGAGGTGAGGAATCAGTGAGGACTCAAGGATGACTTCTATGTATTTGGCTTCAACAACTAGGCATATGGTAATGATATTCATCAATTCAGTTAAGTCGCTCAGTTGTGTCCGACTCTTTGGGACCCCATGGACTACAGCATGCCAGGGTTCCCTGCCCATCACCAATTCCCAGAGACTCAAACTCATGTCCATTCCTTCAGTGATCCCATCCAACCATCTCATCCTCTGTCATCCCCTTCTCCTCCTGCCTTCAATCTTTCCCAATATCAGGGTCTATCAGTTCAGTTCAGTCACTCAGTCGTGTCTGACTCTTTGTGATACCATTAACTGCAGCATGCCAGACCTCCCTGCCCATCACCAACTCCCAGAGTCCACCCAAACCCATGTCCATGGAGTCGATGATGCCATCCAACCATCTCATCCTCTGTTGTCCCCTTCTCCTCCTGCCCTCAATCTTTCCCAGCATCAGGGTCTTTTCCAATGAGTCAGCTCTTTGCATCAGGTGGCCATAAAGCTTGGGTTAAGGGAAAATGTACAGCTGTTTCAGTTCCAAGAAGTTTGAGAAATTTCCTAGACATCACAGTGAAAATGTCAAGCAAGTGATCAGTTATATAAACCCAGAGCCCATTGGAGAGATTGGGATTAGAGATTTGGGATTCATCAGTATACAGATGTCATTGAAAGCCACAGTGTGAAAACATCTGTGGAGAAATTATATAGTCTTTGAGACCAGCATTTAGAGGTCAACAAAGCAAGAAAAGTCAGCAAGAAGGGCCAAGAATGAGTGGTTATAAAGAAGCAGAGTATTGCATTATGGATGCCAAAGCACAGTGTGTTTGAAGAAGTGGGGAACTGTCACCTACATGACTTGTTAGACAAATAACATGAGGACAGAAAAATGATCATTTTGCTTGGCAACCTGGTGACCTTGGTAAGAGTTTATTCAGTTAAGGAGGGCAAGTAGATTGGAAAGAGCTGTTGAGGTAGGTGCTTTTGATGGGCTGAATACCTGCCTGCATGCATGCTCAGTCCTGTCCGACTCTGCAACCCATAAACTGTAGCACGCCTGACTCTTCTGTCCATGGGATCTTCAAGGCAAGAATACTGGACTGTGTTGCCATTTCTGACTCTTTGGGATCTTCCCAACCCAGGGTTTGAACTCACATCTCCTGCATCTCCTTCACTGGCAGGCAGATTCTTTACCATTGCACCACCTAGGAAGCTGATGGGCTGAATAAACCTTATTAAAATGAAACAGTATTCTTAACATAGAAATGTTATCATTTTAACTCATACTGAAATGTATGCTTGATTTCATGACTATCACACTATAGGATTAGTATATAATTAATAGCTTCATAGCAGTTAAAATTAAAAAGAAAGTGGTGAGAATCTGTAAGAATTAGCAGCAAATAATTTGTGAGTTTTTAAAATGCTTTAGGGAAATATGACTTAATACTTAGTGTTCCAAATGGCACTGCTCTTATAAGCAGTAAGTATGACCTTCTGGCTATGATATTGAAAAATTTAAAAAAAAAATAGGAAGAACAAAGTAAACTATTTTAAAGACTTATTTTCAAATGTCACCATAGCAATAAATTATTGATTTTCACATATAAAATTAATGCTTTTATTTATAAAGTATTTTTTAACTATGAGTAACATAATACATAACTTTGCTTTAAGAGATCATTTTAAAGACTTACAGAGTTTGAAGGAACCCAATTAAGTGTGTTCTGTGTGTCTTTTCAGTCTGCCCTTAGCAAGACTCACAATGTGAGTTCTGTTCTACTTGCTATCAGAGGAAACCTCATAGGAACCCAGAGAATACTGCCTGCTGGAAAAAAAAAAAAATGAGCTCATTTCTTCATAAAGTCTCTGGCTGTGGCCAAAGAGAACACAGCATCCGTTTATAGAGTCTCCTAATTGGCACTAGGCCATTGTCAAGGCTTGCACTTCTTTACTGGCAAATGCAGCTCATTTTTATTTGTGCTCTCCAACAGATTCAGCTACCAATGCTCACAGATTTGGATTATGAAAAATTATCTAGGCAAGTAAAAAGAATTGAAATATGAGACAGCTTGGTAGCTTGGCAGGAAGAGGGAGGGAGGCCCAAACTACATGGAAGAAGGAGCATTTTGTGAAAATGAACAAAGCTCCATGTTCTCCCTTGAATAATAAAAACACTCATCCACATACTAACATGAGACAGGGATTTTATTATCAATTGTCACACATAGTGGTTTTATTAGCACCTATTCAAGACTAAGCTAATTTAAAAGCACTTGAAATCTTAGGCAGATGTTTTTAAATGGAAAAAAAAGTTCAAAAAGCTCTGCATCATATAATATCTGCTATAAATAATATAAGGCTCAGCTCTTCCTTAGTCTTCAAGCATATCCATTTACATATGAGCTGCCCATACTAGGCAGCATCATTCTCTAGGGCAACAATGTTCCTTGGTCTGTCAGAATTTTATGACATGCATTTTCTCTTTTGCCTAATTTTAAATTCCTAATCCATTTCATGTTGTAATACATCTCCTCCCACATATGATTCCTATCAGATGTCTCATTAGTTCTTCTTAAAATTAAAGGAAATATCACTTTGAAAAACTGGAGTTCTTCACTAAAGCTCAACATTAAGCATACTCCAAGACCTCAACTTTTCACTCCTAAGTACAGACCCCATAGAAAAAACTATGCACATTCACCAAATGACATGCACTAAAATAAATGTTATGAATAGCAACACTGTTCATAAAAATACACAATTATACATGACCTAACTGTGCCCAAATCAAGAATGACATTAATAAAATTATCATGCAATGAAAACTACTACAATGACAATGAATGCTCTAAAACTTTATGCAACAACATGGAGAAGTCTTAAGAACAGACTGTTGGGCAAAAGATGTAAAATAACAGAAATTATAGCAAAGACTTTCATCATATAAACTGTTAGTACTTTATCCTGACTAGAAAGCAGAAGAGTGATTACCTCTAATGGGGTCTAGTGAGTAGAAGGGGACATAAGGGACTTCTGAAACTCTATTATTCTTGGGTTGTTCACCTGGGTGCTGGTTACACAAATGTGTTCAGTTTGTCAAAGTACATCACAATGTATTGTTAAGATATAGTCACATTTTTGTACTGATTTAATAGGTAAGTCATTAAAAAAAAAAACAACAACTCTAGTTTACATGAATGTTGGCTGAGGTGGAACAGAGACAGCTCAATATCAAGTGTAGGTGACCAAGTTCTTGTTCATAGATATTATCTACCTCTTACTACCAGCTGAAATTTGGCTATGTGACTTGCTCTCATCAAGGAAATATGAGTAGAGATGAGCACTGCTTCCAGTCCAAGCATTAAGAGCTAGTGTGGGGTTCACAGTCACCGCTCTTCCCTCTGCCTCAAGACTGCATCCTAGGAAGAAGAAAACACAGGAACTACGGGCAACTAGTGTCAGATGTGCAACAGGAGTAGAAAAGTGTCCTTGTGAAAAGTCACTGAGACATTATCCTGAATTACAAGGTTTGAGTAAAACAGTTGGGTATTTTGGACTACTGTAAACACAAAGAACAAAATTATTTCTATCATGTCCTGTATACTCTACAGAGTTTACCCAACTTAATGTTTCAGATAATCTTCCAGACCTGACCTAGTACTCTTGTCTCACAGATTTTCTTGGGCATTGTCAAAGCTCTGTAGGTCTCCAGATATTATCTACCCACATAGAGACCATAAACCCTCATGTTCCATTCAGCTCAACACATTATTTCCAATAAATACTGAAGTCCACTGGGACAAGGAAAGCTCAATCAGCTCATAGTGACATTTTCTTGGTTGAAAATAACTGTAGATCCAGCAAGATTTGACCCCCAGTAGTTTTTCTCCACTAAGTGGTATTCCTAGACTTAACAAATTTTTGTAAGGGAGATACCAGCAACAGGCTAAGTCAATCAGATTTTCTCTTCAAAAATTGGAAATCTGAATGGAAGAAAAAAAAAACCCAGAAGCTCTTGAAAGTAAAAATAAAAGTGAACTAAAAATTGCATAATATCCTGAAGCCTTGGTTATGAGCTACCCTCATTTCCTCTTAATAAATTCACCTATTTTTCTTGGAAGCCAGAGTGTGTTTGGTAGCTTAAAACCATGACAACTAACTATCAGAAATATTTGTGTCCCTGGATATATGAAATAATAGATCACTAAACAGAGACCCTGTGTTTCTGAGGTGAACATAAAAATAATGCCTTACTTCTCAAAGTTACTTCTGTGCTTTTTAGTTCCTGGATTTTTTTTTTTTTTTCTAGAAAGGTGATTTTTTTTTTTTAATTTTATTTTATTTTTAAACTTTACATAATTGTATTAGTTTTGCCAAATATCAAAATGAATCCACCACAGGTATACATGTGTTCCCCATCCTGAGCCCTCCTCCCTCCTCCCTCCCCATACCATCCCTCTGGGTCGTCCCAGTGCACTAGCCCCAAGCATCCAGTATCATGCATCGAACCTGGACTGGCATCTCGTTTCATACATGATATTTTACATGTTTCAATGCCATTCTCCCAAATCTTCCCACCCTCTCCCTCTCCCATAGGGTCCATAAGACTGTTCTATACATCAGTGTCTCTTTTGCTGTCTCGTACACAGGGTTATTGTTACCATCTTTCTAAATTCCATATATATGCGTTAGTATACTGTATTGGTGTTTTTCCTTCTGGCTTACTTCACTCTGTTGGAAACAGATGCACAAAGTGGCTTTGCCCAAGAATCTCTTAAAGTTTTAGGGTTACTTTTAAATTGCAACCCTTCTAAGCAGATTTTTTAAATGAATTAAAAGAAAATAAAAACCATGGTTGGGTTGAGTTTTCGGTCTTATAATATGACAAGAGAATTCTCCAGAATATGTATGGAAATAGTGGTTTATTTTCAGTGTCACACAGATACCAGTTTGTTCTATAAACTATATTTCTGAAGAGCAGGAAAGTGGGAGCCATTTCTTATGTATTATCCACAGAACTGATGCAAAGAGAAATGGCATTTTGAGTAGAGCTAATCGCTTACATTTGAGTAATAATGGTAGGCAAGTAAGGAAAAATGCGGTTACAGTAAGGGAGAATTTAAATAATAATACTTTTCCAAGTTCAGATGACATTCTCTAGGCAATGGTAAACTGGAAAAAGTTTTCAAACAAGGGATAATATAATGAAAATATTATTTCAGTCCTGCATAATATATTAAAACATGGAAAATCTTGTTAGCAGACCAGTTAGCAGGATTGTATAAGAAGATAAAGTACTGAACTATGACATCAATGGAAAATACGGATATATGTATATATATGAAGAAAAGCTAGACAAACTTAATCTACACAACTTGGAAACTGATAGGAGTAAAGAGATTTGGAAACGTCTAACATGACTCAGTTTAAAAAACAAAATATCTTGACAGAGACAAAAATGTTACGGGTGAGTTGGTTTGGGAAGATAATGAAAGATGATAGAACGAATAGCCAAGGCTGAAGGTCAATGCACGATCCATACAATACAGGGCTCAAATATCACATATTCAGTGTTTCTATTTTTTCCAATGTATTAAAAATAATAAGGGATTTTACAGATATAGTTAGACAGTATGAGGAAATTTAGAAATACTATACATCATCAATTTCCACCCTCCCCCTGCCCCCAATCTGTGAAAATCATGGCTTAGAGAATAAGACAAGTTACAGACTGGAAGAACATGCAAATATCATTTTTGACAAAGCACTTGTAGCGAGATTACATAAATAACTCTCAAATCTCAAGAAACATAGTTAATGCAAAAAGAGTTATCAAAATAACTAGCAAGTGTATATGGATGTGAAGTAAGATGGCTGAAATACCCAACTGGGCTTGTTAAAAAAGTAAGAATAGCCAGGAGAGTAAACAGACGGTATCCAAATAAATTTAACATAGGATGGGATTTGCTCCTATATTTTATGATTATTTATGATCAGTTGATTATCTGACTGGATCTGTTTTTCAGATGAAAAAAGATAATAAATAATAACTGAAAAATCTTTTGTCAATTTTGTTCAAAATGGAGCCCATGAGTACCTCTTGGACTTCTTAATTAATTGGTTTTACAATATTAAAGAATCTTATTCTCAGCTTCTCTTTGTGTGAGTTTAAAAATAACTCAATTGCTTGAATTTCATGAGAAAAAGGACAACCACAACAAAATCCACAGTGACAAGTCTCATGTGACTTGAAATGGGAACCACTGATCTGGAAAGACAGAAAATCTACATTTGAAAGATGCTCATAACAAACTAGATAATCTCAAAGACATGTAAATCTCTTTGGGCCTCAGTTTACTCATTTGAAAAAAAGCATTTGGATTAGATAAGCAGTTTTAACCTTTACAATATCCCATGCGGGGTGTGTGTGTGTGGTGTCTGTGTGTGTGTACCATAGATTCCCAGGTAGGACTCAACACCAGGTCTGAGTTAGAGCTCTGGGATCTATCTTTGTAATAAGGAACCCTACTGATGCTGAGGCAGAAGGTCTTTGGATCACACTTAGAGAAACAATGGACTGGAGATAGAAGGTCCCTACCTTATGCAGCTCTAATATTCTATGATTTAGTCAGCATCTTTCATTTTGTTCTTCCCTGCTTTTTAGCAGTGCAGACCAGACTATTAGAGTTGTCCTTTTTCATATCAGAAAGGCAGCAAAATTACTAGGGTTTCCCTTAGATCTGTATTTTCCATGAACAACACAGATAACCACAGACATCCCAGAAAGAGCTTACTTTTCAAAACCGCTTTCACATGGGGTATCTTCTACCACATAGCCTCACCTTCTCTATAATTTTTATAATTCAAACAGGCCTCTTAAACCACAATTGATCTTTAAGGAGTCACCTTTTAGATCATCTCCTCAAAAAGATTTAAACTCCTAAGTACACGATGGAATTATATGATATAAATGAAAACTAATGATATCCTTAAATGGTATTTAGGCAAATCAAAAGGTCTACCGAAGAAAATTATGTTTGACCTTTAGTTTCAATTTCTTATATAATTTCATCCTGTTGTTTTTTCAATAATAAAGAGAAAAATTACATTTAAAACATGTTGATATTTAGTTAAGGGAATTCAACTATTGATTCTAAAAGAAGGCTTTAATTTTATTTGAAGAGTAAATTCTAGACGATTAATCCACCCTTGACTTAAAAAATGCAAATGTTTCCAATAATAATGATAATTGGCATGCCAGCAAATGACATTTGCTTTTAGATTATTAAAGTTCTCTGAGGAAATATGGGTATAAACATTCAAAATTAAACTTTGAGATAATTAATTGTATTAACCTTAAATGGATAATAAATCACCAGAAATAAAAATAATCTTTAAGTGCTAGAAAAATCAAAATAATAACATTCATTTATGCTGCTCAAGTATACATACCATGTGGAAAAATCCTGAAGCAGAGGGCTGATACCCGACATTCCAGACAAAATCAGATGAGGGTAGTAAATTAGAATTCACGTTCTTTTCCTTCCAAATAGGTTGTTTGGGGCCAGAAATTTCCATGCACTGAGGCCCACTTTCTTTATCTATAAAATAGGGACAACTCTGGACATATTAGCAAGTCTGTCTGTGTTAATCCTCAAATTAAATGAGGGTAGTGTAATTTGAAGTGGCTCAGTGGCTACAGGGTTTTTCAGGTGGCTCAGTGGTTAAGAATCCATCTGCTGATGCAGAGCATGCAAGAGACAAGGGTTTGATCCCTGGGTTGGAAGTTCACCACTTCAGTATTCTTGCTTGGAAAATCCCAGGGACAGAGTAACCCAGTGGGCTACACAGTCCATGGAGTCACAAAGAGCCGGACATGACTGAGCAACTGAATATGCACAGTGTAACTACAGACCTCTTTTATTCTAATGTTTAAACTGTGGTGCTTGAAAACTTTAATATTCTCTTCACATTGGCTAAATGTGAAAACATACGCTCAGTCACTAAAAATCTAAAATGTTCTATTTGGAAACAAATAGGAAAAAGAGACACATTTCTGGTTTTAATTAGTTACAGTAATAGAGCAGGCTTTGTTTTTTACTTTTAAAATGTTGTTTATCTTCTGTGGCTTTCTGTAATCTTTCTCTAAGTCACAGATTGGAAGATCCTTTAGATTCTTATACCCTTGGTATATGAGAAACAGTTAAGTCACTAAGAGATCATGACTATAATAAATTTTAGGGGGTATTGATCCTGACAATATCTATGGACATCAATTGTTTTGTGTAAATTAAAAAATAGATATAACTGAAACAAATCACCTGGAACTATATTAAAAAATAAAAATCCCAAGCATATAGTCATATCTGGGTTTTCAATACTAACAAATTACAAACCATGAAGATATCTTCCATAACACCATCCCCTTACCTAGAGTTTGCTTTCTGAAAAGAAACCTACCCTGGTTATCACTGTATTCACAGGGAAAAACACAATGCCTGCTACTTAATAGGTGTTAATTTTCTGTAATTTATGGATGAACCAACGAACAGGTATAATAGTTCTTACGAAACAACAGAAATGTATAACTTTGTTGTTATTTACTCATATTCAGGTAAGAATTCAACTAAATATTCAGGAGAACAACATAAAAGAGATCACATTACCCTTTAAAATATGACTGAGATCAATCTTTTTTTTCCTCCCCTAAATTGGAGACTGAGTCTCTTTGTACTCGTTTGAGGCAGGGTAACACACTGGCTTAGGACAGGAATAATTTTGAGTCAGGCAAGAAGAGGTAAGAATCCAGAATGTCCTCCATACAAACATCGCTAACTTGAGCAAGTAATTTCATCTTGTTGAGGCTCATTTTCTTTACTTAAAAAACTAGAAAAAATAATTTTAACTTATGGTGCTACCGAAAGATTTCAATGTCAAAATTTTATAAATTATTTAGTATGGTGGCCAGCACAAAGTAACTGTTCAATAAATAACTGCTACTATAGCTACTAAATATATTAAAAATCAATGTTTACATAATTTACAGCTTTCTTTAACTGGCCGGTGTTAATTTGATAAGACACAATATAATTGTTTTTCTCTTTCTTGTCAATATATTTCAAGACATAAAGAGATCAGTCTGCTTTGTATTTTCTTCTTATTTTTTCATTCCTGGAACCAAGATTAATAATACTTTCCTTTCCTTAGAGACTGCAAATATTAATTATCTTTAATTCAAATTCAAGCCTTTCCTCCTCTATGACACCTGAATAATTTCAGTCCATATAATCTCACCCTCTTCTGACTTCCCACTACCATCACACTACATATTTTAGTAGCTAGTGTTTATGCTTATTTATTTCTGCAACTATACAAGGAGCTCCTTAAGGGTAAAGGATATGGTTACCAATTACACTGTTTTTCTTTTCTGTACTTCTAGTGCTACCCTTTTAAAATATTGTTTCATGTACAATAGGGGTTGTTTCTTTTCCCTTCTCAACAAATAAACTGTACGTCAGGAATATCAGAAATTTTTCCTTCTTAGTTCTTTTTATTAGTCACACATGCACTAAAAGGAGTTAACACAAGAGGCTGGGATAAGTATGTGCTTCACTTATTTGAGAGATAACTGTGGTTGACCACTCAAGTGACAACTCCCTCCCACTAAGAAACATGTACATTGTTTCCTTCTCCAGTACAAGTGGGTCTACAGGAAAAGGTAGGGCTATGATGTGCATGTGGGATCTCCCCTCCAATATGCTCAAAGATAAGAATTCAGTCAAGTTCGGAGGGGTAGGGCCTATGGTAAAGTGGAGAGTGCCTGCTCTGCCTAAAGACGTTCAAATGAAAAGAGAAAAGGCAGGGGAAAAGGAGGAAAAATCACTACACCCAGCCAAAGTAAACATACATTTGTGCCATATCTGCCTGAAGGATGACAGTTTTCTTGAAACAGCCTGAAGGCTGTCCATAGATTCATATTCATTGGACTTTTGAGAGCAAAAGCCTCAATCTTTATTGAAAAATTATTTATTGGGTCACTCTTTATTTATATAGTTTGTCATTGTGTCTTCATAAGTATATTTACACTTGCCATATAATATCTAAAATTGGGATTTAAAGATATAATCCTGAAATGATAATAAATCATACTTTGTCTTTTAGCATAGGATCAGTAATTTTCATGATCTATTACAACTGTGTGACTTCAGTCTTCATATGTGAAATTTATGTATATATAATCACATTTGTGTGACTCTAGATATATGTAATTTACACATTTATTATAAATTAATATTCCCATGGTGTTTTCCAGGTGGCACTAATAGTAAAGAACCCCCACTGCCAATGCAGGAGACATAAGAGACACTGGTTTGGTCCCTGGGTTGGGAAGACCCCTGGAGAAGGGCATGGTAACCTACTCTAGTTATTCTTGCCTGAGAATCCCATGGACAGAGGAACCTGGCTGGCTACAGCATATAGCATTGCAGAGAGTCAGACATACATGACTAAAGCAACTTAGCACACATGCACACAACAATATTCCCATACACTATATTAATATATTTAAAGCAGCGTAGTAAACTAATATAATAAAGCTATTTATAAAACAAACGTATTATAAATTAAAATTTGACATATATAATATAAAATTTATATAATTGAAAAATTCATAATTTAAAACTCTATATCTTTAATTTGGAGAAGTGTTTTAAGCCAACAGATATGTGGAATATGCAAAATACTTTGCTAGAGACTGAAATGTTCATGAGGGATAAGAAGTAGCACTTGAAAGATTTTTATTAGGCAATAAGTGATGCTAGATTGTTTCATTCAGCTCAGATTTTTAACAATTGTTTTTAAATCAGCATAGAAAAGTTTGTAGTTTGATGTCAACTTAAGTATTAAAGTGTTTCTCACCAGTCATTTAACAAAATATTATAACAAATTAAAAAATGTTTTGGGATTCTGAATATTTATAACTAATTTTGTTCAAATAGTTAGATGCTCTAAAAATTTTCACAGGACAATATAATCATCAAAATGCCTTCCTCCTCTTATTGAAGTACTACAGTTACCTGCACTTTTGGTGAAGACTCCAAAAGTACTTTCTCCTTTATGTGAAAAAAAATTAATTTTTCATAAAAGCATGTGATTGAGCATTCATATTCTTTTCAAAGATTCATTAAAAATATCCCTACTTCATATTTCTAATAGTTTTGCTTACTGTATGTGGATAATGATTTTTATAAAATATGCTATTCTACAAAGCTGAAACTGGATCAAGTTTTTACTTTTCCAAATATATCTTTCAGTTTATTTACATTGCCATTTCTGAGGTATGATGAAAAAAGTTAAAGCCTCAGTATTTGGAAAATTATATATGATTGTCTATTGAAATAATAGCAAATATACCTGAAAAAAAATATATTACTAAAAACATATTTCTTCTAAGTTTCACAAATTATTATCAGTTAGATCAGTTCTTAGGAATCATTTTTACAGATCAAGAAATTCAGACTAAATAGGTTAATGATCTAATGTTGAAACTCCAATACTTCGACATTTTACTTTTTATCAATGATGGCCTCACTCTAAGAATTTCTCTTTATTTGTTAATTTAAATAATGCTGAGCTATTATATTAATCTCATTAAGTAAAACAGAGGGAAAGTAAAGAACTGAGTAAAGTATTACCTCTTCCATAAACAAGATGCCAAGAAAAATGAAGTCTACTAGATGACAAGTACCAAATTAAGTACTATTTCTATATTTATGTAAATTTATCATAATACCTGGTCATGTGCTAGGCATGTGGCAGGGTGTTCTCTAAATGTGGTTTTGAATGATCTACTAATCAATCAGAGGCGTATTTCAGCAGCATGGAGAAGAATATAGTATGATGGTGAAGCTATCTTAGGCCTTAAAAAGTTATGTTTGTTGGATTATACATTTTGTAGACTATGAGTGTGTAACTGATTCACAGTAATGGGCTAGGTGAAATAGAAGATCATTAGAAAGACCTTTCTGTCGGCTCACATGATTTTCAACTTGACATTCTTTCCCTTTCCTTTCTCTTTGCCATCCCTCCTACTGCAAAGGCCTGAAGACCACAGGAAATTAGAAAGATTTTTAACATGGGCACAACAGATTGAACCCACTGAGACAAATCATGTGTCTCAGGGAAGCCACTCTTTGAAAGTGGCAAATGAAAACAATGACAATGGTAAAACAAAAATAAACATGTACTTAAAAAATATATTTTAGAAGAGAAGCTAAGGGAATGATCTGTGATTAAGACACTCACACACTGTCAAAATACAGGCCTTCCTCCAGAATTTTATTACCAAAGAAAAAGAAAGAAAAGTGAATTAGGTCAGGAATGTGTTAGAATCTCTGGTTAAAAGATTCCAGAAAAATTGCTGTATTAAAAACATGCAGCATCATAAATCAGAGATTAACACTAACAGGGCTTTCAGAGGAAAGCATGCTAGCTGTGTCCAATGGAAGCATCAACACAGCAGCTTCTGTCAACAGCTTCCTAAACCTCAGTGAAGATGTCAAGGTGCTAATGGATTTGCACAACTCTTTTGACCATATGTTTTCTGGAGGTATGAAATGAAATCAAATTTGACTTGAGTGATATTTGAAAAGTACTGGAATCATAAGAAAAAAGGACAAATTAGGATATACATTATCTATTCTAACACGTTCAAAAAAAAATCCTACTGTGTGGTTTGACTGGCAATTTGATAGGTTCTATACCTGAGAAGCATTTAACCCTAATAATGAAGAATTAAACCAATGCTATTTATGAACAGCATTTCCTATAACTGTAGCTGAGTAAGAAGGAAAGATTTGAGATGCATACAATATTTTTGCATAAATCAGGAAAAGAGACAGAATAAGTTTAACATAGTTAAGTGGTTCAAATGTGCTTGACATTTATGAAAATGTAGTAGTTATTATAAAAAAGAAACAACATTCTATTTTTTATTTGGAAACACAGAACAAATTATATAGAAATCCTTATCAGAAGTATACCTAGAAATATCCAATATGAATTCATGGTAATCCACAGTAAATTGGTTTCTTTACTCTGGGTACTGAATTAGAAATCTATTATGTTATCTGTCCTTCAATTTTCTTCATTTCTAGCCTCATGAGACCACTGCCTGAGTGAAACACAACTAAAAATTACCTTAATATACTTTAATCTTAAGGAGAAGTAGAAAACAAATGGCTGAAAAAAATTGCTCAAATTTTACATCTTCTGTTCTTCTACAAGCTGCCTGCTGCTGCTGCTAAGTCACTTCAGTTGTGTCTGACTCTGTGGGACCCCATAGACGGCAGCCCAACAGGCTTCCCCATCCCTGGGATTCTCCAGGCAAGAACACTGGAGTGGGTTACCATTTCCTTCTCCAATGCATGAAAGTGAAAAGTCAAAGTGAAGATGCTCAGTCGTGTCCGACTCTTAGTGATCCCATGGACTGCAGCCTACCAGGCTCCTCCATTCATGGGATTTTCCAGGCAACAGTACTGGAGTGGTTGCCACTGTCGTCTTCTTGTTAAGTTCTAACGCTCAGTATTTCAGGATTTAGCCTTATTTGGGAATAGGGTTTTTGCAGAGGTAATCAAGTCAAAATGAGATCACTGGGTGGGCCCTAATCCTATACGACTGGGTTCCCCAGATGGTGCTAGTTGTAAAGAATCCACCTGCCAACACAGGAGATGTAAGAGATCTGGGTTCAATTCCTGGGTTGGGAAGATCGCTTGGAGGAGGGCACAGCATCCCACTCCAGTATTCTTGCCTGGAGAACACCATGGATAGAGGAGCCTGGAGGGCTATAGTCCATAAGGTGGCATAGAGTCGGACACAACCGAAGCAACTTAGCATGCATGCGTGGTGTCCTTATAAAAAAGGAAATTTGGACACAGGGACAGACAGCCACAGGGGGAAGATGATGTGATGATACATAAGAAAAGATACCCATATGATTTGTGTGATGTATTCAAAAGTCAAAGAATGCCAAGGGTTAGCAGAAAACACTGAGACAAGCTGGGACCTGGGACTCTTTGCTGCAGTGCTGCAATGCTTGCACCTGGATAAATTGCTCCTCCAGTGACAAAATACCAAGAAACTATAAGGTACTTAAAAAAAAAAATGCATGCATGCACAGTTGAGGCAAATCATGGCAAAAAAATACAAAAGAGCAAAAATCTCAACTTCCACTTCTGAAGAGCTGGGAGCAGAAAGCAGGTTATCATGCATTGCCCCTGTACACAACGTCACCTAAGGGGTGGACAAACCAGCTAAGCCACCCTTCCATCCCCCTGGACACACCACTACTCTCACCCCATATAAGGAACAAGCTCGCCCTTCCCTCAGTGAGCAAACAAGCAAGGGAACCTGTTGTTTGTTCTCCCTCCTGCTGTAGCACGGGCTAGAATAAAGCCTTGCTTGACTTTTCTGTTTGGCCTCTAGTCAATTTCTATTGATTGGGGAAGGCCAGGAACCCTGGTTGGTATCAACACCAGAAACTGGGAGAAGCAAAGAATGATTCCCCCCATAGCTGTCAGCAAGAGTCTGGCCTTGTCCATACCTTGACAATCAGAGTTCTAGTCCACGGAACTATGAGAAAATAATCTGCTCTTGTTTCAGGCTACTCAGTTTTTGGTACTTTGATACTGCAGCATTAGGAAACTATGAAACAGAAGCCTCAGAGAACTTATGATTCAACAAGCTAAAAAGCTGATGAAGAAAAAGGATGAGGTGTCTTGCTCCCCAAGAACACACAGCTCCTACTGACAGAACTCTAGAAGCATGAGCATGGCATTCTTGATTACAAGATTAGGGCTGCTTCTCTCTGCCTTGACAGGCTGAAATTTTTCAAAGTAGGTACATCAGCAGTTCAGTCCTTTAATCTATTTTATTTAGAGACATTTGCTAAAACTGAAAATAAATATCAGTATTCTGTTTCCCTTTCCATTCTTTCTAAGCAGCCATATTCCAATTTCTAAAGCTGTTTTCTGAATCTTCAAAGTCAAATTGAGACTTATTAACCCATTTGATACTTGATACTTGATTTTTATCAAATGACCCATTTGATATGATATGCAAAGTGATGTAACAGAAAGTATTATTAAAATTTTATTATAAAATTGAGAGGAAAATGAAAGTATCATGAAAGTCTTTTTAGTTATATAACATTTCTTGGTAATATTTGAATTATGGAGCCCCCTAAGGTACAAATCTTACAAACACCTATAGACATCATGAATTGTTTCATTTTTTATTTCACTTGTAAGAATAATTAATTCCTCCAATTAATTTGAATTAATTTGAAAACCTCATGAAGGCAGAGAAAGATTTTTTGTGCATTTTAGTACCTCTAACATCTAGCACTACACTCAACACAAAATTGATGATCAGTAATAGATGAACTAAAAAGCCTCTTGATGAAAGTGAAAGTAGAGAGTGAAAAAGCTGGCTTAAAGCTCAACATTCAGAAAACGAAGATCATGGCATCTGGTCCCATCATTTCATGGGAAATAGATGGGGAAACAGTGGAAACAGTATCAGACTTTATTTTTTTGGGCCCCAAAATCACTGCAGATGGTGACTGCAGCCATGAAATTAAAAGACACTTACTCCTTGGAAGAAAAGTTATGACCAACCTAGATAGCATATTGAAAAGCAGAGACATTACTTTGCCAACAAAGGTCCGTCTAGTCAAGGCTATGGTTTTTCCTGTGGTCATGTATAGATGTGAGAGTTGGACTGTGAAGGAGGCTCAGCGCCGAAGAATTTATGCTTTTGAACTGTGGTGTTGGAGAAGACTCTTGAGAGTCCCTTGGACTGCAAGGAGATCCAACCAGTCCATTCTGAAGGAGATCAGCCCTGGGATTGCTTTGGAAGGAATGATGCTGAAGCTGAAACTCCAGTACTTTGGCCACTTCACGTGAAGAACTGACTCATTGGAAAAGACTCTGATGCTGGGAGGGATTGGGGGCAGGAGGAGAAGGGGACGGCAGAGGATAAGATGGCTGGATGGCATCACTGACTCCATGGACGTGAGTCTGAGTGAACTCCGGGAGTTGGTGATGGACAGGGAGGCCTGGCGTGCTGCGATTCATGGGGTCGCAGAGAGTCAGACACGACTGAGCGACTGAACTGAACTGAACTGAATAGATGAATGCATGTGTTCAGAAAGTATTTATCTAGCATTCACTATGTGCTGGACATTACTTCACATGCTGAGAATAAAGTAATGAATAAAACATACACAAATCCCTGCCATTGTTGAGCTTATCTTCTAATGAAGAGACACAGAGAAGAAACAAGACAAATTAATTAAATGGTATATTGGGAAGTGATAAAGAGAAAAATAAGGCTGGGGGCAAGGACTGGATCCTGAGGGTTGTTGCCATTTTAATTAGGATGGTAAAGGAAGGCTGCAATATTTTAATTTGACATTTGACACATGCACAAAGACCTACAGAATGCATGTTTGAGGCATCCTTCTAAGTTTTAAAGTCTAGTTGCATCTTTTGTTGCCAAGACATAAGGTGGTACTGCTTCCTCCTTTGCCTAGGATGGTCCTGGTTTACATGCCTTTTAATATGATGTAATGACTAACAGCTCCTCCATTAATTCTTACCAGTGTCCCAGATTGAAAGACAGATTATATAGTCATACTACTTAAATCATTATCTTTACATGGTATGTATAATATTTGTTAAATGAATGGGTAATATATATATATATATACACACACACATACACACACACACACATCTCATGTCTCATCATTTGTTATTTGTCAAACTGTTTAACCTCCTTGTGCAGCAACATTGCCATCAATCCCCAAACTGAGACTGAGACTGATGCTGAGAGAATCTTTTAATATCCTAAGGTGAAAAGCTCAAAAGATATACTTATGATTAACATCAACAATAACAATTTCCTCTCACTATGTAAGTTTTATTTAGCACCCTCCTTGTCTTTCATTTCACCGCTGAGACCAACATCTTTATAGAGGTCCAGATGGTGCAGAGAGATTATGACAATGAAAGGTGGCTCACGCTGAGGGCCTAAAGGAAGGACAAATCACGGCTTGCCTGAAAGACCAAATTCAATTACATACTTACTGGGCCCTTATCAGATGGGGCACTCGCTCTGTACCCATGCCTCATGCAACTTTAGATAACATGTGTATAGATTAGTAGTTGTACACCAAAGAGGAGTGCTGTGGACAATTAAAATTCTTCCTACTATAAGTAAGCCATATCACATTCATTTTTGAAGTGGGGGTTCATCAACAGTGAATAGCTGTGCAGAAATCCCATGTTAATTATCTAAGAGTACATATTAGAAAAAACTTTAGGAAATTTTGAACCATTCCCTTTTGCAGGCTGGCCCATCCAATTTGTATAAATAGGCTGTCAGAAGAAGACAAAGATTTCACTTCAGATGTGTAATTTACTCCCCCTGTCCCATCCCAGATTCAAGAAGACATGCTAATTAAAACTAGAGTTGCTTTTTTAGAGTCTGCATAAATTCAGCCCTGTCAACTTTGCCTATGCCCCTCTGCAAAGTGGAAAACAGTGATATTCTACATACCAGACTAATGTATAAATAACTTCTATGCTCATTTAGCCACTTCAGCACATCCAAAAAGATGACATTATGAATGAGCTACATTACCTAGAAGAAACAGACAGACTAAATGTAGGCTTCTACACAACTTAATATGCATCTAATGTACAACTTAAGCAGTATCTTCCACACTAAGTGACAGGCAATTTATCTCCATACATCAGTATGTGTCATGAATATGACACAGCTTTATTGTTGAAGGATTTTGAAAATTTCCAGCCGTAACTAGATTTTCCTATCTCCATTTATTAGAAGCTACTTGTAAAAATCAAATTAATTGCCACATTCATGCCTCTGCATGCTGCCATTTAATTAATTTTATTTAAGCTCTTCCTATTCTTTATTGGAATCAAGCCAAACAAGAGGTCACTGTCTAAAAGTGACAATGCTACATATACGTGTGTATATATGTACATATTGTCACTGCTAAAACCCCTCTATTTCTGTTACGTAAATGACCTATATTAATCACAGGATATCTACCTCAATATAATACCCATTATTGAGGATGCTTGTTTCCTGGCAAGACAAGTGTCAACAGTTTTTGAAAACTAAGCACTGTTTATTGTTTAACTGGCAGTTATATATATATATATATACATATATATGTGTGTATATATATATATATATAAAGCATATCTGATATTTTTACTATTTGTTTGAAAAAAAGTTCCAGAAAAACATCCATTTCTGCTTTTTTGACTATGCCAAAGCCTTTGACTGTGTGGATCACAATAAACTGTGGAAAACTCTGAAAGAGATGGGAAAACCAGACCATCTCACCTGCCTCTTGAGAAACCTATATGCAGGTCAGGAAGCAACAGTTAGAACTGGACATGGAACAACAGACTGGTTCCAAATAGGAAAAGGAGTACATCAAGGCTGTATATGGTCACCCTGCTTATTTAACTTCTATGCAGAGTACATCATGAGAAACGCTGGACTGGAAGAAGCACAAACTGGAATCAAAATTGCTGGGAGAAATATCAATAACCTCAGATATGCAGATGACACCACCCTTATGGCAGAAAGTGAAGAGGAACTAAAAAGCTTTTTGATGAAAGTGAAAGAGGAGAGTGAAAAAGTTGGCTTAAAGCTCAACATTCAGAAAACGAAGATCATGGCATCCCATCCCATCACTTCATGGGAAATAGATGGGGAAACAGTAGAAACAGTGTCAGACTTCACTGCAGATGGTGACTGCAGCCATGAAATTAAAAGACGCTTAGTCTTTGGAAGGAAATTTATAACCAACCTAGATGGCATATTAAAAAGCAGAGACATTACTTTGCCAATAAAGGTCTGTCTAGTCAAGGCTATGGTTTTTCCAGTAGTCATGTATGGATGTGAGAGTTGGACTGTGAAGAAAGCTGAGCACCGAAGAATTGATACTTTTGAACTGTGGTGTTGGAGAAGACTCTTGAGAGTCCCATGGACTGCAAGGAGATCCAACCAGTCCATTCTGAAGGAGATCAGCCCTGGGATTTCTTTGGAAGGAATGATGCTAAAGCTGAAACTCCAGTACTTTGGCCACCTCATGCAAAGAGTTGACTCATTGGAAAAGACTCTGATGCTGGGAGGGATTAGGGGTAAGAGTAAAAGGGGATTACAGAGGATGAGATGCGTGGATGGCATCACCAACTCGATGGACGTGGGTTTGGTGAACTCCGGGAGTTGGTGATGGACAGGGAGGCCTGGCGTGCTGCCATTCATGGGGTCGCAAAGAGTCGGACACGACTGAGTGACTGAACTGAACTGAAAAAAAAGTATTCTGTAATTCTTGTAACCCAATGAGTTTGTGGGAGAAAAAAAAAAAAAAACTGCCACATGGTCTTCATATCAGCACCCATTTCCCTCTGTTGTGTTGCATGTATGTAAGCCATTCAGTCATGTCTTCTCTTTGTAACCCCATGGATTGCTGCCCGCCAGGCTTCTCCTTCCATGGGATTTTCCAGGCAATCATACTGGAATGGGTTGCCATTTCCTTCCCCAGTTGTTCTGCATAGCTATTTATTAAACCTAGAATGCATGTGGTTTGCCCGTTGGGAGACAAGAGTAAAGGAAATCTGTAGAGATGACTTAGACAAAATTTCCCACTGATTTAGTTAGTAATTCCACACATTTTTTCCCCCTAGAAAACCACAGGTAACCTTTACATACAAGCACCTGGTTGTTTTTTTATCGTTTTGTGTTTCCAAGCATTAATCAAACATACATGTTCTTACTGAATTCTTACTGAATTCTCAGCAACATAAGGTGTCAAAGATGGGTCCTGAATTAGAATTCTCAAAATGTCAGGTGTGAGACCTGAAAAGAAGGAAGGCTCCTCACTCAAATCAATTTGCTCCCTCCAATCACTGCACGGTACTAACCAGATAATACTCCTGGTCTGCAAGCAACAAACTCTTTTTGTTGTTGTTGCTTCTTGCTTTTAAGATGTGAATTGTGTGGTATATTTAGCTCATGCTACTGTATTTGTCTTAATATTTCTAAGAAATCTTCATGCCATTTAAAAGACTTCTATATATTTTCAAAAATATGCTGAGGATAGATTTTACCCCCTAAAAACATTCTAAAAAACATCATAGGTGTAAAACAAAAGTTTTCCCAGCAGCAGTGATGCCACTGAATTCTTCACATGGCTTTTACCATGGAAGCAACGATTTAAGACAAAGTAACAATTTAAAACAAAAATATAATTTTATGATTCTCTCATTTTTGTTAATAATTCAGGAAATTGGCATTCTGAGAGAATCTATAATCTATCAAGGTCACAGCATAAGAAGGTGAAAGAAGTTAGATTGAAAGCCAAGCCTGACTCTAGAGTCAAGGCTCCAAGCTCTTGGCACTCTGCCATTTGTCCTCCCAATACTAGTGTTGCCTGCAAAAGTTATCCTTCAATGGGTCAGGCTGTCACCTTGTGTCAGTCAGTTTAGTCACTCAGTCATGTCCAACATTTTGTGATGCCATTGACTGCAGCATGCCAGTCTTCCCTGTCCATCACCAACTCTTGGAGCTTGCTCAAACTCATGTCCATTGATTGAAGGATTGAAGTCATCCCCTTCTCCCGCCTTCAATCTTTCCCAGTATCAGGGTCTTTTCCAATGAGTCAGTTCTTCACATGAGATGGCCAAAGTATTGGAGTTTCAGCTTCAGCATCAGTCCTTCCAATGAATATTCAGGACAAAAATGCTAATTACATATTTGAGAAGAACTGGCCCCTACTACTTTGCCTTGGCTTGGTGGGCAAGTGGTTTTCTTGCTTTTAACCTACAATCTTAGATGTGGCAGAAAGTTTGAAGGAAAACTGAGGGCTAAGGAGCCTTGGAACAAAAACCTGAATGAAATATCCTGTGTGGTTTCCAGTTATCATGTCAGAAAGGATTCTAGTTCAAGGACTCAAGAGCTGTATATGATTTATTTGGTTCTGAATTTCCCCGTATCTGGTATGAGTCTAGACCTGAAAGTGATCAGGAGGAAACAACTAACAGAACAAATCTACCAAGGCCAGTCTTTGCAGGCAGTAAAGTGCCAGGGAGTCTGGGTCTCACTGCACACTCTTGGAGGGAGAGAACCCCATTGGTGAGTTCCCAAACTTGCAGCTTCGAGGAAGATAAAACAATGGCATCCAGGGCTTATAGGATGGCAGAAAAGGAGACTGTTCAAGTTGATCTAAAACTGAGTAACAGCCTTGTCTTAAGAAAAGTAAGTCCCGTGTGGTTCTCCACATACAGCTCTTTCTGCGTCCTACCTCTCATCATGCACTGTGCTGCTCTTGATGGAAATGCCTTGCTATCCAGTTACTTTACAAGATTTTTCAAAGAACAACTCAAATCTTTCTACCACCAGAAAACTCTGTTGATCCCTCTGATTTCCAGCCTCCCTAAAATGCTACTGTATGTGCATGCTGAACTTTGTAGGTCAGAATTTAATTTGGCCCAAAAGTTTTAACATTCCCCTCAATTTAACTAAACTTTTTTTAAGACTTTTTTTTTAATGTGGAACATTTTTATAGTCTTTATTAAATTTGTTAAGATATTGTTTCTATTTAATGTTTTGGGGTTTTGGCAGCGAGCATGTGGGATCTCAGCTCCCCATCCAGGGATCGAACACAACACACGCCCCTACCTCAGACAGCAAAGTCTTTACACTGGACCTCTATGGAAATCCCCTTCAGTAAACTTTTAACAGGTTTCTTACTGTCTAAAGAATGCTCCTTATGCCCTTTTACTTACAGCATTTACTTTAGAAACTTGCAGTTATAAATTATTTCTCTGCCCCTTTGAGAAAATAAATCTTCTTCCAAATTCTTGCCAGTTCTACAACATAGGAATGTTTTTTCTCAAGGACCTGGGAGTCATCCCTTTAACATGTAATCATCAAGAAAGATAGACTCCTATTCTGTGGGATGGGAGGAGCCTAAATTTTACAAACACTGAAACAAGAGGGTCTATTTACATTGACCAACCTCTCCCACCAAAGTCCAGTGTGCCTTTTGCTTCAGTGAGGTCGAGTTGAACTCATCTCTCCTATTGAAATTACCTCGACCCCTATTGCAGTAATCTTGAATAAATTCTTCTTTATCTGTTTAACTTGTTTGGTATGATTTCTCTTTGACATACTGTCTTATAAATTAAGCACTTGCTTCCTGTGTGACAACTTATTTGAACTAGAATAAAAGATCCTGTAATTACTCCAATAAAATGATCCAAGCTTTTCTGAAAAGTTCTTGGTTAAAATATTTCATTTCTTCCTCTGTTTACAACTTCTACCGTCTCTCTCTCTCTCTCTCTCTCTCTCTCTCACACACACACACACACACATACCACATTTACACCAGATGTCTGAATTCCAATCTTTGAAAAAACACATATTCAGACTTCCTCCTCCTTTGTTTTTAACAAGGAACTAGTATGAAATCAGTAAATATGAGCTTCCATGGTGGTCATACGATTTCCCTTCTCTGGATCTCAGAAAACAGATTATAGATGAAAAGTGCATTAGAGATATATGTACAGTTTATTACCCCTTATGATTATTTTGACTCTCCCACATTAGTCAGTCTGGGTTCAGAATCCTCAACATCACAATCCAGGTAGCTCGTTCTATTTAATCTGATTTCATACACAAATGAGAATATGCCTTTCTTAGGTGGTAGTGGTTTAGTTGCTAAGTCATGTCCGCCTCTTGTGACCCCATGGACTGTAGCTTGCCAAGTTCCTCTGTCCATGCAATTCTCCAGGCAAGAATACTGGAGTGGGTTGCCATTTCCTTCTCCAGGGGATCTTCCCAATCCAGGAATCAAACCATTTGCCTATTCCCCTTTCTTAGACTACAAGAAGCCCTTTGAATCTAAAGAATATTTAATTTTAAACTCTGTCTTTTGTCAAGGTTCATCAACTGTATGCTTAAAGGGCTGTTTTGTGCTTCAGTGAGCAAACTATTTCACATTGTTAAAAAAATCAATATCAAAGAATAAACTGATTTTTTTCATATATCTGAATTGTAAAAATCACTGTCAGATGGTAACTAAAATGAAACAGACCAAAAATATGCTCAAAAACACCAGATTTTGTTTTCTTGACAGAGGAGAACTTTTCAAGTCATTATATCTTCCTTGGAAAATAAACTTCCTGATTGTGATTGCCTGGAAAATTTCCCCTGCTTTTCTTCTAAAAATAGTCACTATGGTTTTTTAGGGAAAGCAGCAGGGGTAGGATGTTACCTTTTCTAATGGTACAGTCACCCCTTGGTGTCTGTGGGGGACTCGTTCCAGGATCTTTCTGTCTTGCAGGTACCAAAGTCCTTGGATGCTCAAGTTCCTGATATAAAATGATCTAGTATAGTCAGTCCTCTGTGTTCCCAGGTTCTGTATCCATAGAGTCAACCAAGCCCTGCAGTGGGGACTGTCAAGCAGCAATGACCTCCTTTCCCTGAAAATTGCTCCCAAACACATGAGGAACCCTCTCCTCAGCGACATAATGGACCAACTCATTTGCCACGCTTGCATCCAGAGACCCATCCCCAATCACTCTTGTACATCATGGTACACACTTGACACAAGACGACCAGTGTGATTTTCAGGGAATTTGGAAATTACTATGTTTTTATTTTCTATTGAAATATATATAGTTGCTTTACAAGTATGGCTTATTAGCTTTAATTAAAATGATATAATTCCTGAGCAACAGAAGATCTTTCAGAGGAAAATGACAAACAGATAAAAACATAGATGAGAGACCAAGAGGTGAGAAGGAGATAGAGAGAACAAAAACATGGCTGCCTGAGTTTTTATCTTGTTTTTATTAACTTCTTTCAGGCTCCTGTGAGGATCCTTAAATTTTATAAGATACAACTATGACCTCATAATTCACGATTTTTTCCTAATGGTGGCTTAAATTATTTCCTTTAATTGAAAAGAAAAGAGACACTAAGGTACTCCTAACTGTGGGTCTTTGTTTTTATCATCAGTAATGACAGAAAACATTTCAGAGAGTTTAAAAGTCTTTTCAGTAATAGAAAATTGAAGGAGAAACTGGTAAGCTGTATTACTGATGGTCTAAACAGCAAGGAGCCCAGGTGGAAGGGCAGATGGTTATAGCCAGAAGGGGAGAAAATGTGCCAAGTTCTTGGTACCCATGGGATATAGAGATGGAAAGTGAATGGAATGCTGGCTAGGAGAGAAGCTGGCCCCATGGGATTGGACCAGGCAACAGGACCTACTCTCCCATATGGTAGCCCTACAATACGACATCTGAAACACCATCCTAAATTGACTCTAGAATATTCTACACAAGGGAAATACCCTCTTTTCCCTTTTTATCCCCTCTAGACAAAGAAGGTAAGAGAGAAAGAATTCTAAACAAGAATAGGAGTGATCCTTTCTTTTCTCTGGTCACTTGAACTTTGAAGAGCTATTGATGAGCTTCTGATTCCATCTACTATTGTTGGTAAATCAAAACAGAGAATAAAAAGATAATTTTATGATTAAAATATATGTTTGTCTATCTGCTCAGACCCCAATGGAGAGTCATACTTCTGTCATTTCTTTCATTGTCAAAAGACTTAAGTTCTGGTTCAATATGTCTAGTAATTTAATCATGCCTTTGTTTAAGGAGAAAGATGGTTCCATTTGCCTTTTATACAATTTCAGAGTTGGGAAAAATCTTACAGGCTATCAAATTTAATATCTTATTCCTATGTGCATACTACCTGTGTCAGTATTTGCTTGACATTTCGATTTAAACAAACTCATGTTTTACATTTTAATATTATTGTAAAAGCAAAGTAATGTCATTAACATAAATACCGATAAAAATCATTTGCATGTATCACAAATACAAAGCATTCATTTGAGAAAATATTCATTGTAATATGACCCAGAACCTACTGGCATTTCATGTTATTCTCTGTCTAATCTGATCTATTGTTCAACTTTCTTGCCATCCAATAAGAATATCATAAAACACTTTGTGAAATGCTGTGTGAACAAGCAGGTATCTGTTAATTGCTAAACTCTTCTCCCAGAAAGGAAATTCCATAGTCTGATTTGGTTTGTTCAGGTAAACCCACCCCTCAATTCACTATTTGTATTCACTACTGAAAACAGCCTAGAATCAGAAAAACGCTGTGGCATAGGAGAGGAGTGGTTCTTTGCAGAATAAGTGTTTTGGAATGACCATTTTCTCTACTGTCTTGACTACTTGCAGAAAGGAACTTTGAGACATTTTGCATGCTCACATTTCTTCAACCTCTTACTGAACAAAACGATTTCACAGTCGGAAACCAGTAAGGATTTATAGTGGAAATCTGCATGAAAGCACTGTAATAACATGCTATCATTGCTCAGAAGAATGATGAGAGGAAGAATCCTTCACATCCAAGTTCTCCAAGGGCTCACTCTAGTGGAACTGGTCATTTAAATTTCTCTGTATCAGTACCTCAGATTTCACTTAGGCTGTGTGTTTTACTTCCAAACTGGCAAAGTGAAATGTGGTTTATAGGACAGATGGTATTAAAAGTTATATGTGAGATGATTTTTTGTAGTAACCTACCTTTATACATGTCTTAGCTTATTTCAAGAACCAGTTCTGGAGAAATATAGAGCCAGTGGCTCCATCAGGCATTTCATGCTCAGTTTTGTCCAACTCTGTGACCCCATGGACTATACAGGCCAGAATACTGGAATGGGTAAGCTGTTCCCTTCTCCAGGGGATCTTCTCAACCCAGGGATTGAACCCAGATCTCCTACATTGCAGCTGGACTCTTTACCATCTAAGCCACCAGGGAAGCCCTATAGGATTAGGACTTTGAACTTAAGAAATCTCTTTCACATTTGTGATAAACTCAGATATTTCCCTGCAACTAAGCATATTCCTTACTGGAAAAATTGTGCAAAGAGTTCTCTATACAAATGGTTATCCATAACCATAGGCGCCCTAATCTGTTCTTGTCACTATTATTTTTTTTTAATATGTAAGTCAATTATAGCAAGCTTTAAATAGAGCAGCATAATGAGAAAATCTTCTCATAACTGAAGAATATAGGAATGTCCTGCCAACATAAACTGTTAATTTTGTAACACATGTTCTAAAGACTTTTTTAAATTTCTTGCTTTATTCAGACTAAGTTTTCCAAAAATAATGTTTTTAATGAAATTTTCCCAATGAGTGTAATTTTCTTACTTTAAATGATGACTGAATTTTGAAAATGAAACGTCTGCAAAATTCTCATTGGTAGAAGACGAGATTGGAATTTTTTCCATTCTCAGGAAATTGTGTGGTCAGCATTGCAGATAAAGCAATAGTTACTTCCCTTTCTTTTAAACACAGAGACTCAGGAGCTTATTACTTCAAGAGCTATGAAATTTGTTACTTTATCTCACATTTCATATTGTCATTTAATAAAACATTATATTAGAATTCAAAAAGGAAAAAGAAAATGGACAGACAAGAAAAACACACACCCACACTTTTTTTCCTATCATAAGTTACAATTGTTTTTCACTTAACTAAGAATACAATGGTACCTCTCCTCTACATTCATGCCAGAACTCTAACATCTAAGCATATCCGAACACCAATATCTACAGGAAAGTGCAAGGGAAGAAAAATAATAATAAAATCTAATGGAAACCTACCATAAGTGTATGTTCATCTTGTCTGCACTACAGTAGAGTACAATAGAGTAAATGCTGAATAGGAATAGCCTAACTTTAAGCTATATACGCTTACACATTTCAAACCACAGTTTGGAAAAAACAAAAATAGACTGATTACTTCCAAGATGTCTCACTGAAAACTTATTACAGTTTGAGGAAAATGAGATTCGGTGCCTTGGCAGAATAGCCAAAGGCCTTTTGCTTTTCTGACTACTATTCAAATCTTACTTGACACAGCTAGACAGTCATTCTTCCTGACAACTTTAAGCGGTTTCTGTAAGTGGTGTGATACCTGCAGTTTTCTTCCACTTGGGATTCTGCTCCACAGCTAATGCAGGCACAAGGGAGTTGAAAATATAATATTTTTATAACAATAAAAGTATTTTTATTTGGCTTTCCAACTTTTATGTGATGTGAATGAACTATAGGAGTGGAAGAAAGCAATGGACCAGGACAGCTTTTTTCAAATTTGGTGAGCACCACAAAGCTATTTAAAAGATAGATTAGAGAGTCCTTGCTCCAGAAACCCGAATTCAGTGTGTCTGGGGTTTGGGCCAGGAAACCTGTGTTGTGAAAAAGATCCTCAAATTATTCTTATATTGGCTGCCCAGTTCCAGTTCAAGTACTCTCTGAACACACTGAAGTAGGGATTAGAAGATTACCAGAAAACAATCGTGTTTGGGAAGAAGAGTATATATGTAGAATTTATTCTTACTTAGTCTTACTCTAAAATTTTGTATCTTTCATGTTGTGTGCATTTTCCATTTTAAACATCATTTCAGTAGAATAAGGAGAGACTAGGCATTTACTTGCACTACATTAAGAATGCTGCAGGTAAGTGTTCACAAGAATTTGCTATTTAATGTTTTGTTATTGTTATGGCTTTAATGATACCTCTCGTCACCTTCTCACCTGCTCTGCATGTAAACTGTATGATTTCATGCAGTGCCTGAATGGGGAAAAAACAAAACAAAACAAAACAAACCATCATACCCAAAGAGCAACAGAGCAAAAGTAGTCATTTTTCAACATTGTGGGAAGCCACTAAGAATGCATTTTGTTAGGGACCATATAATTATGCAGAGGACAGCATGTGGTTCTCACTTTTCCCTAAGGACAGAATGAGAGATAATAAGCTTCAACTATATAGGTGACATTTAGATTACAGGGAAGTAACTGGTAGAAGTACTGGGAAGAACAGTCTGATAACAAGTGTTTTTAGCTCCTACTATGCAAGAGGACTTTGAGGAAATGATCACCTTAAAAAAAGATAGCTGCTCTCCGGACCAGTACTATTTATGCACACCTCTCCTAACTAGAAGGCAAGAGAAAGATTAAAAATCTACTTAGGCTATTTGCAGCCAGGCAAATTTATGGGTAACACTTTTAAAAGAACTTCAGAAAACAAATTTCTCTTTCAACCTGCAGCTTCTTACTTGTTTTTCTCATTGAGAGTACTCTATCAGAGTGACTGCAAGAGGAAAACTTTTCCAGGAGAAAAGCTGAGATAGAGAGTAATATATACAGTGGGGGGAAAAAAAAAAAAAAACTACAATTTATTCTTGGTTTTTAATTCAGAACAAATCTAGTATCAATATATTACCAACACTACCCCCTTAATTTTGTACTTAGCCAACATGTATAGAAAGAGGTATTTAACTTTGCTTAGAACTATGCTATCTTAGACAAATACCATAACCAGAAAAATATTAATGATATTTAAATCTATTAATTTTGTGTTTTAATTCATTTAATTTTTATCTGAGGGTATCAGTCTTTTAGAAAATAACTTGATTTCCAAGTTATTTTCCACTATAATATCACATTCCCTTGTAGGAATTCCTATGGGCATGACTGGTTTAGATTCTCAAGAGACTTTGATTCATGAATAATTATTAGAGAACTAGCTGTGGCCCAACCCATTCAGTTGCTACATTCAGTGTACGGGACACCATGGGGAACAATACCCTTTTACTTTTCTATCAAGGACCCAATGTTCTAAAATTACTTTTAGATCAAACTTGCAAAATTCTCTACCAATCTATATGTGAACACTGACTTTTAAAATACGACTTTTTTTCAGTTACATATGTATTGAATGGTATGGATGATATTTTAATTACTTAGGTGCTTTGTTCAGAGATTACTTAAAAATTTAATTCAAGGTAAAAGTTGAGTTTATGTGCCCTCTGAGTCAATTTTAAGGAAGAAGAAGAAAAGGAATTTGATATTGTCAGAATAAATTCAGGAGGGAGAAAGAAATTTGGCTGATGGGGTAAAGGTCAGTAAAAAAGCCCTTGGCAATTACATGGCTGAGAAAGAACTTCAGTGAATAGATAATCGAGTGATATTTTTTAGTAGTCGATTTGGGGTGTGAAAATGGCCTTCCCTTCACATTCTAAAGGATGATGCTAGCTGGTGAACACTATGTGGCTCACCAATGCTTTTGTAGACTGTTTGGCAGGCTTAAAGAGAAAAATGAGGAGACAGTTCACATATAGATTTTACAAGCATATACTCAGAGACTAACATCTCTGAAAAAGATAGAGGCATCAGTTTCTCTGGAGAATGGTTCATCATTTCCCATGACCCTACAATTCAAGGTCTACATCAAGGTCTATTTCCTCTAGGAAGCCATTTCTGATTATCCCCTCTTCAATGATCTTCCTCCTTTCTGAACTCACACAATTGTTATCTCTGTGCCTTTTAATTTAGTATCTAATTGTCTTATAAAAGGCTTAATAGATGGAAATGGACAACAAATAGAATTAAGATCAAAGCCTAGCAACCAGATTATTCATTCAACTCGACACTGGAAGATCACGGCTTACATAACCTGTTCTAATATGATGCAATCTGATGCAAGGATCTTTTTCTGTTCTACCTTTACATGTGCTTCTGGGTGCTTTGGTTACAGAGCTAAGTATCAGCATTTTATTGACAGGCAAATACTTTCTTTTCTCAACACCTAGAAGTAGCAGGTGTGACGCTCAGCATGTTTCATCCACATAGATTTTTTTCAGAATGGAATAAGACAAATTTTGGAGCCAAGTGTTTCATTGCGGTTAGAACTCAACAGGACGGTTGAATTAAACTCTACCGATTCATCAACAGACAATGCTAATAAAAATGCAAATAAAGCAAACACACATATATATATATACACACACACACACACACACACATATACACACACACATATATTTAAACTCTGTGTCTTCAGAAATGTCTATGTGGTTTGATGAACAAAATATCGATGTAAATAGCAGCACCATTGTCTTAGTATTTGGGTGCAATTATTCTCAAGGACATCTGTGCTGACTCCTTTTCAAGCTTGGATGGCTGCTATTTGAATCAAACCCAGACTCTTTTGTTAGGAAAAAAAAAATCTGAACTTTGAGATTTCCATTTAAGTTGAGAAACAGCTTTCTGCACTCAAACATAAGACACAATTTACTTTACAGTGTGAGATTAATAGCAATGATTGGCTTGGAGATACAGAAGTCTCAAAGAAAAATATCACATATTTTAAAAGGCTATTTTTTTAAGTAGTACTTTGCTAAGGCAATGGAACTACATTATGTATTTGCAAATCATTCAATTATAACTGTAGACATACTATGCAGACTATTTAAGTTCAAGCCTTTTGACATCTGAAAACTTCAGGCTTTTACATCAGAAATCAAAACGGTTGAAATTAGGCTGTATTTGCATTACAGGCTTTCAATATAAAATTGTACCATTTTTTTTCTAGAATAAAACCCACCTGGCAAAGTCTCACAGCAATAATGATTTGTTTGGGGGCCCAGAGAGCAGCTATCAGTACAGATTCAATTTTTCTGAGATGAAAATATTGAGTGAAGTACACTCCCTCCTTGATAAGAAGTGCAATTCAGAGATAAACTTCTGATGGAGTCATTAACAGCCTGGCTGATAAATCTTATCTCCACGGAGATCTTAAAGCAAATAGCATCTTTCTTTCATTATGCTGAGGCCTTTATCATCCTGTTCTAAGTCACTATTTCAACACAAAGACCTAAGAAAATTTAAGTAGTGAATGAAGGAAGGTTCTTTCCCCCACCCTCCGGCTCAAGGCTTGCTTCACAAAGGCAGATTCGCAGTTATATTTGGGTGTGGGTCCAGGGAATCCGTTAATCTCCACTTCCAGAATACATTCATTTTGTGTCTTGAACAATCCACCAGACCCATCGCTTCTCAAATCACCACACTTGGCAGTGGTGGGGGGTATGCAGAGGGGCTAGAGTTGGTAAAAGACAGAAGAAAAATACTAAGTGGGCAGGGAATGTCACAGTACTACATCACATTACTCAATTCAAGTAAGGGTTATTTCTAAGGGCAGTGGATCTGTTTTGTATGAAAACGTATGAAACAAAAAAAGGATAAAATGATTATTCAGAGAAACAGAAGGGATATAAGAAAAAAGAGAAAGTCTTTTTTTTTTTTTTTGGCAAGGGAGGAGGTTAAAGTATAATATAAATATATACAGATTAGCTATAGATACCTTTGTTTTTTTTTTTAAGTGACAGACAATAAATTAGAAGATCCTATGGGGAAGGAGGTGTGGACAGAATGCTTGTCAGCAATACTGAGACCAGATGCAGCTGGGTATGTGCAACTCACCTCAAGAAATTGCTAAAACAATTTTATTTTCATTTTTAATACTCAGAATGTCATTTCCAACAGTAGTAGATATAATGGTCATCTGAGTTAAATTCACCCATTTCAGTCCATTTTAGTTTTGGACTGGACTGGAATGGGTGAATTTAACTCAGATGACCATTATATCTACTACTGTGGGTAAGAATTCCTTAGAAGAAATCATAGTTAAAAACAAAAAAAATAGTCTGAAATGCAGTACTTGGATGCAATCTCAAAAATGACAGAATGATCTCTGTTTCTTTCCAAGGCAAATCATTCAATATCACAATAATCCAAGCCATTGCCCTGATCAGTAATGGTGAAGAAGCTGAAGTGAAATGGCTCTATAAAGACCTACAAGACCTTCTAGAACTAACCCGCCAAAAAGATGTCCTTTTCATTATAGGGGACTGGAATGCAAAAGTAGGAAGTCAAGAAACACCTGGAGTAACAGGCAAATTTGGCCTTGGACTACAAAATGAAGCAGGGCAAAAGACAATAGATTTTTGCCAAGAGAATGCACTGGTCATAGCAAACAACCCCTTCCAACAACACAAGAGAAGACTCTACACATGGACATCACCAGATGATCAATAGCAAAATCAGACTGATTATATTCTTTGCCACCAAAGATGTAGAAACTCTATACAGTCAGCAAAAACAAGACAGGGAGCTGACTGTGGCTCAGATCATGAACTCTTTATTGACTAATTCAGTCTTAACTTGAAGAAAGTAGGAAAAACCACTAGACCATTCAGGTACGACCTAAATCAAACCCCTTACAATTATACAGTGGAAGTGACAAATAGATTCAAGGGATTAGATCTGATAGGCAGAGTGCCTGAAGAATGAAGGATGGAGGTTTATGACATTGTGCAGGAGGCAGTAAACAAGACCATTCCCAAGAAAAAGAAATACAGAAAGGCAAAATGATTCTCTGAGGAGACCTTACAAATAGCTGTGAAAAGAAGAGAAGCAAAGGCAAAGGAGAAAAGGAAGAGTATACCCATTTGAATGCAGAGTTTCAAAGAATAGCAAGGAGAGATAAGAAATCCTTCTTCAGTGACCAGTGCAAAGAAATAGAGGAAAACAATAGAATGGAAAGACTAGAGATCTCTTCAAGAAAATCAGAGATACCAAGGGAACATTTCATCCAAAGATGGGCACTATAAAGTACAGAAATGGTATGGACCTAACAGAAGCAGAAGATATGAAGGAGAGGTGGCAAGAATACATGAACTATATACAAAAGAACTTCATGACCCAGATAACCATGAGGATGTGATCACTCACCTAGAGCCAGACATCCTGGAATGTGAAGTCAAGTGGGCCCTAGGAAGCATCACTAGGAAAAAAGCTCGTGGAGGTGATGGAATTCCAGTTGAGCTATTTCAAATCTTAAAAGATGATGTTGTGAAAATGCTGCACTCAATATGTCAGCAAATTTGGAAAACCCAGCAGTAGCCATAGGACTGGAAAAGGTCAGTTTTCATTCTAATCCCAAAACAAAGGCAGAGCAAAGAATGTTCAAACTACTGCACAATTGCACTCATCTCACAGGCTACCAAAGTAATGCTTAAAATTCTCCAAGCCAGGCTTCAACAGTACGTGAACCATGAACTTCCAGATATACCAGCTGGATTTACAAAAGGCAGATGAACCAGAGATCAAATTGCCAACATCCGTTAGATCATCGAAAAAGCAAGAGAGTTCCAGAAAAACCTCTAGTTCTGCTTTATTGACTATGCCAAAGCATTTGACTGTGTGGATCACAACAAACTGGAACTGTCTCCTGAGAAATCTGTATGCAGGACAGGAAGCAACAGTTAGAACTGGACATGGAACAACAGACTGGTTCCAGATCGGGAAGGGAGTATATCAAGGCTGTGTATTGTCACTCTGCTTATTTAATTTATACGCAGAGTACATCATGAGAAACGCTGGGCTGGATGAAGCACAAGCTGGAATCAAGATTGCTGGAAAAAATATCAATAACCTCAGATATGCAGATGACACCACCCTTATGGCAGAAAGCAAAGAAAAACTAAAGAGACTCTTGGTGAAAGTGAAAGAGGAGAGTGAAAAAGTTGGCTTAAAGCTCAACATTCAAAACTAAGATCATGGCATTCAGTTCCATCATTTCATGGCAAATTGATAGGGAAACAATGAAAACAGTGACAGACTTTATTTTGGGGGCTCTAAAATCACTCCAGATGGTGACTGAAACAATGAAATTAAAAGACGCTTGCTCTTTGGAAGAAAACTATGACCAAACTAGACAGCATATTAAAAAGCAGAGACATTACTTTGCCAACAAAAGTCCATCTAGTCAAAGCTATGGTTTTTCCAGTGGTCATATATGGATGTGAGAGCTGGACTATAAAGAAAGTTGAGCACCAAAGAATTGATGATTTGATCTGTGGTGTTGGAGAAGACTTGAGAGTCCTGTGGACTGCAAGGAGATCCAACAAGTCCATCCTAAAGGAAATCATCTTTGAATATTCATTGGAAGGACTGATGCTGAAAATGAGATTCCAATACTTTGGTCACTTGATGTGAAGAACTAACTCATTTGAAAAGACCCTGATGCTGGGAAAGATTGAAGGCAGGAGGAGAAAAGGACAACAGAGGGTGAGATGGCTGGATGGTATCACCGACTCAATCGACATGAGTTTGAGTAAGCTCTGGGAGTTGGTGATGGAGAGGGAGGCCTGGCATGTTGCAGTCCATGGGGTTGCAGAGTCGGACAAGACTGAGTGACTGAACTGAACTGAACTGAACTGATGTCATTTCCCTCTAGAAAACCGATATCTGTATAATCATTTCTGATGATACAGACTTATCAATTAAAAATTTAGAGAGAAATATTTATGGATAAAGACATACTCACTTATAAACTATGAACAGTAATATGGCAGTCTTTTCCTTCTTGGGTCTAGTTCAGCGTGGGAAATGATCCTGTTTTGGTCTTTCTAAAGTCCTCCTGCATTATATCATAGTGTCATTGTTATCGCTGTTTTGTGAAAAAGATAAGAAGAACTATGATTATAATTTTCAATCAGTCAACAGTTATTTAGTGGTCATCCACAACAGGAACAGCATTGTGCCAGTTATTTTGGTGATGAGAAACCAGAAACCACTGTCACTGAAAACAAGACTGCAACATTTGGAAAAACAAAAATAACTGTGAGGTAAGTCACTTATATTTTTGTTATTTGCTTCATTTTTCAGAAACCTATGTTAACAATTGCAGCCTAAGGTTTTTGTTCTATTTATGGAAATCAGAGGCTAAGTAGGATTTTAGGGAAGGGAAAATTACACACACACCCAAAACCGTTTGTGGCTTGAGGTGGGATCTGAAGAGGTTCTTAAAAGGTGGGAGGATTTGGGGGAGAAGATAAGAAGTAAATGCTCATATATGACCAGCAAAGTAGCACAAGCACAGGCTTAGACTTTAGGTACTTGGGAGGCAAAATATTAGCCTGCCCTGGTAGAAAGGAGGCAGGTGGTAGAGACAAATTAAGGCAGAGTCAAGGTGACACACAGCCTAGAAAGCTAGACAGAGGAGCTTAGTTTTGATGTACAGACTAATCTCACTCATTCCACTTTCACTAACCATTTCTGAATTCCTTCTCTGTGACAGAGCTGATCGTCAATATCATAGAATATTATATGTGGGAAGATAGTTTATAAAGGGGCTTATAATATTATAATAAGAACATAGGACTCTCAATCATATTTTTCCTTTCAAAGTATTCAAAGGAAGAACAATGAACTATCTTTAAGGAGAATGACCCAATTTTTCAGATGACTGTTCCGAAATGGCTATCAAAAAGACCTCTAGTCTTTGAGATGTCTAGGATAAATAATTACCCCACCACAGCAATTTCAGGTCTGGGCTGCTTCCTGAATGCAACCCCAAATAAAGGTCTTCAAAACATTTCCAAATGTGCTAATTAGATTAGTGGGTTTGTTTGTGTTTTAATCTATGTTGAGTTTCAGAGTCAGTCTACTTCAGAGTCATCTGGAGGAATAAAACCACAGCTTGATCTGAGTTTAAAAGTCCGAAGAACAAGCCCAGACCACCCTTTTACATCCCACAGCTTCAGTGTACACCAGCACACCACTCTGAAGATGAACCTTCAAATGGCCACATTTATGAGGCTTTAATTAAAAACTTTTGACACAGGGTTTTTTTCCTAAAAATATCTGAAAATAATTTTGATGTTTTCCTGAAGCTAAGCAGAGAGCTACAGCCCCCCTACCCCTTCCCCAGCCCTACCTTCCCTATTACTGTGATTTCCAAATGAATAGCATTGGGCTGATTAACTTATCAGGCTGGATAATGACCTAATTTATTCAGAAAGCCTAGTCAGACCTAGAAAAATGGTTGAATCCTGCTGATTTATCACGTCGTTTTGAGGCATCAGGTCTACGTGCAAAGAACACAGTGAGCCTGTGAGATTTGAGATCTGTGTCTCATTAACATCAGGATTTTAAAATATGTCTCTACCTCACATCGAAACATCAAACCTCAGACTGTTGTGAGCAGATGATCAAGCAGGACATCTAAATAAGTCTTAGTGAGCAAACAGCAAGGTTTGTGTCTTTGGGTCTCTGCTGCACAGAAGTTCATTTGGCTTACTTAACTTGAACACAAAAGGTTTATTTTGGATTTAAGAAAAAAAATGTGAGATAGACAAAGAAACAGCCAAAGTACTTTGTCTTTCACTAGGTATCTGGATTATGCACTCATTCAACCACTAAAAAAATAGTTATCAAACATCAGCTAAGATCAGGTACTGCACTAAGGTGAACACAACAGTGGTGAACAAACTCAGATATATTCATGGCTATCATAATATTTTTTAAAACCTGTGGGTCAAACAAGTGTGAACTCAGCCTGATTTTAAGCTCCCTGGATTAGGGGAATGTCTCATTTACCTTTTCATTCTCCAGTAAGATAGCAGAGTAACATAAATAATAGGTACCTAATATATAGAGAGGGAAAAAAAAAGCTTTTAAGTAAGATTAAAATAACAATAATTGCTATTATCATTATACTGTGTGCTGAATACTGATTGCTTAAAACAATCTTTTCAAATAAGATGATAGGAGACACTGAAAAAATATCTCCTACATGGAATCTGTGGATCCCCAATATAATCACATGTAACAATATTCTATCTCTTGGGAAACTTATGAGATTAACAGATGGGGGTCTATTTATCTTAATGAAAGCATGCCAAGATCTTTTATCATCTTCCAAATGTCTACCTGTGTCAAAGAAGAATGTGACACATTGGAAAGACCTCTGAAAGTTATCTGTAGTGAAAGCTGTGATTTTTAAACTTTTAGTATTAAAGTACCTGCATGGAATATTACAATTCATATCCAGGGTCATGCCTCCAGAGTTTCTGATTCAGGAAGTCATAGGTAAGGCTGGATTTTAAATTGATAAATTAAATGTACATGTCTAACAAATTTACAGGTGATTACTGTACAGTCCAGTGACTGACACTGGAGAAAAGCTCTAAGAATGTATTGTTCTTTTGGAAAAAGAGATGGCATGGGAGAGAGAGAAGAGAGAAGGGGCAGGAAGGATAAATACGAATGATTAGGGGAAAATTGGCCCCTCACTCTCCCAGGCAAATAAAAGAAAGTAAAATGGTGAAAAAACACTAATGATAATAAATTAATGCCTAGAAGAAAAAATAAAGGAATGAGGACAATTGTCCTCCATATGCTTGTTCCTTGCTTGTACTTGCAGAGCATGGTTGAAAAGGAAAGCTACAGGCAAAGCTCTCTGTGGTTCACCTCCATTCCAGTGTCAGTGACAGCAGTTGTAGGGTCCAGAGACACGTGAAACCACAGAAGACAGCTAGAAGCAGAGGAAGGGATATTCAGGCATTATCTGTCAGAGTGATTATTACGGAAAGGAAGCCCTTTGACTAGTAGCAGTCTCTTGAAAAGTGAAAGTGAAGTCGCTCAGTTGTGTCTGACTCATTGCAACCCCATGGACTGTAGCCCACCAGGCTCCTCCGTCCATGGGATTCTCCAGGCAAGAATACTGGAGTGGGTTGCCATTTCCTTTTCTAGGGGATCTTCCCAACCCAGGGATTGAACCCAGGTCTCCTGCATTGCAGGCAGACGCTTTAACCTCTGAACCACCTCTTAGTAGTCTGCAGACGCTTTAACCTCTGAGCCATCTCTTAGTAGTCTGCAATTTCTATTTCATTACTGAAGAATAAAAATATGGTCTTATTCAGAGACAGAAATTAGCAGAATTTCTGGAACTTCCTAAAATCTGTGTACTACTTTATTACCTCATTTTTATAAATGAGGAAATCGAGGCTTGGAGAGGCTGTGCAGCAGAACCAGGGTCACAAGGCAAGGAAGCAAAGAGCCCACCTGAATCTGATCCACGTCTATCTGGCTTCAAAGACCATGTATGTAGTTATTTATATTATCCTATCCCTACCCACTCTGTGTGGTCTCAAAGTGTATATATATATGTTTTCAAAAATTAGCATCAAATGCTTAATGGGTGCTCTTTATGTACCAGAAAGTTCTCATATTTATGTTAATTCACTTCATCTTAAAAACAATTCTGAGAAGGGGTGTCATAGAATCCCAAGTATATGGATAAGGAAATTGAGGATTAAGTAACTTGTCAGATCATGCAGAACTAAGGACAGAAAGACAATGAATCTCAAATCAATTTTACTTCAGGGCTAGCATCTTTAGATTTTTTTTTTTTCCTTCCCTAATACTAGTCATCTCCCACCATTCCTCCAATTTAGTCTCTCACTCCTTATTTCTAATTATGTTTCTACAGAATTAGGTCTTCCAAATCAAATTTAATATTTAAATTAAATATCCAGGAACATAAAGATTTCTGCTGTTGAATATCAATTATTATAGAAAGGTAGCAAGTATTCCACCACATTGAAGCTGTGGCTAATGGACGCATTAGGTATGATTTATATATATATTAGAATTTCAGTTAATGTGAAATAAAATGTATCCTTAGTTCTTTTCTGTTCTGTACTCTCAAAATGAACCTGAATAAATTATTATAAATTGTGTACTTTTTAATGACAGCTTTTTTGTAGTTTAAATTTTTTAATTAAATGTTATTATCCAACAAAGAAATACTTTTCTTGAGGTAACTGACCAGGCAATGGAGTTAAAATTTCCTAAGAAAACCAACAGCAATCCACTCTGACACAAGGTGACTTGTTTTAGCTAAAGGTCATTTTCTTGCAGTGTCCACAGCTATCATTGCAACAGATGCTAAAGTTTTCAAGCTCTTTACCTTCCGCAATCTCATTAGACAACAGCAGTACTATATTTACAATTCACATATTTCCTTAAGGGCAAGTTCAATGACAAGACTAGTCAGCACTGGGGAAGAGATGATATCAATTAACAATGAAATGGTTGCAATTATATCAAAACTGGGTCAGTATTAGAATTTATGGAATTCAGAGAATGAGATCAATTCACACTATTCTATAAAATCCTAAACAGTTACAAATAATTCAGGGGAAAAAAAACAGGCTGTAATTCTTCAGCTTCTTGAAAACCAAAGGGAGGGGCAGAGGGACTCTTTCTCAGCACAATCACCAGTAACCGACAGTGTCGTGCAGAGCATGGCCTGATGCCTCATACCCTCTCAAGCTATTTGTTTGCTTCCATCTTTTAAGGATAACTGAAAGTCACTGTCTTTAAAAATTTTCATTTCAGTACTAAAATTTGCCTAATTTCCCTAGGAATGCCACCCAGAGCACTGAGTTCACAGGTCTAGTCCACAAGCATTTTAACTTTGCTTTGGCATCTCCTTGGGATATCTCCCCTAAGAGAGATAAAATACACTCTTACCTAAATATGTCTGTTCAAAGGTCCTCCTTCCATCTCCCAGGTGAGGCCAAGGTTGCTGCTGCTGCTGCTGCTGCTAAGTCGCTTCAGTCGTGTCTGACTCTGTGCGACCCCGTAGATGGCAGCCCATCAGGCTACGCCATCCCTGGGATTCTCCAGGCAAGAACACTGGAGTGGGTTGCCATTTCCTTTTCCAGTGCGTGAAAGTGAAAGGTGAAAGTGAAGTCGCTCAGTCGTGTCCGACTCTTAGCGACCCCATGGACTGCAGCCTACCAGGCTCCTCCGTCCATGGGATTCCCAAGCAAGAGTACTGGAGTGGGGTGCCATTGCCTTCTCTGAGGTCAAGGTTAATGACTAGTAAAAGCACTGAGTCCTATATACTCACTGCCCTTATTAAGACCTGTACTTGGAGTTCTTGGGACTCAACACCTGCTTAGAAGGCTGATTAAAATCAACAGAGGATTTTTACTTTCTCACTGATATTGTACAAATGTTCCTTCACTAAAGGGAAATGGCTGAGAGGGGACAGAAGGAGAACTTGAATAAATTAAAGGACGTTTAATGGATTAAAAACAAAAAGCCATTCTGCTCTCCAAGGTGCACATTTATTTAGCTAGATTTGCTTAAAAGTATTCTCAAGCTCCCTAATTCAATGGACTAGAATGACTTTAAAGAGTTCCCCCCACCCCCCATGCCGGTCCATTGGAGAGATGTGCCTTCATATGATTATTTTAATGAGAATTATCTATCTGGTAATTGCAACATAAAGCTAATATATAAGTAAGGCAGAGCATGTGAATTATACAAGTCAAATGTCTTCAGAGGATTTTAAAAAGTATAATACTTTGACTACACTTTTTAAGTCTAACTAAACACTCCAACAGACATGAAATTTAGTTCTCTTGGGCAAGTTCATAAGAATGGGTAAAGTTAAAAAGAATACTTTTCTGAAAGATTTTTGACAGCAATTAATTTTACAAGGGACACTTACTTCTATATCTCAAGAAGAAAATTAGCTATATAACAAAATGCACTTTTTAAAGAAGAATTCTTCCACTACAGTTTATAATGATATGAACTGTCAAAGAAAATAATTAAATTGCTTCTTTATAATTTCTTTTATCAAGGTAATTTAACTGTATTTTCCCCAAGCCAAAGATAATTTGCAGTTACTGTTCAGCTTTAACAATAATTCCAGAATCAGAGTCTTGAAAAATTTATTTATAGGAATTTTATCAGAATTTATTATTGAGGAATTATAATTGTTGTAGACCAATAATAATGTCCATGCTCTTTATTCTTACTTGATATTAAAAGCACACATAAAAAATTAGGGAAGCTCATTGACAATGTTTTATTTGCATTTTGACAAAGTTCTTTGCCTGATGCTCAATTGAGGAAACATTAGTTTATCTTCTCTCCATCATTTTTTATACACTTTTGCCTAAAGAGTGCCCTAAAATTCAATGTATGGTCACTTAACTAAGAAGTACAAAAAATTATCATCTTGGGGAAAAAAAATTCTAAATACTAAGTTGGGGATTTTAAACTAGTTTTTAAGCTAATATGATGCAATCCAAAGATATAAAATAGGTTAATATTCTACAATGTATTATTTTCACAGTCCAATCTTCTTTTGACCCCTCAAACACAATTTCATCATAATGCTTTCCCTTTTAAAATTGACTTGATATTAATTAAATTAGCGTAGTTATGTCACCAGATTTTAATTTCCATAAAGTCAAGTATAACGCATTATATTCCTTGTATCCATTAGCTTTTCTTACTGACAAGTAAAACTTTTAATAAGAAAAAAAAATCTGAAAGTTCAATGTGGGAACAATTAATAATACTGCCCCAAAATTTAGATTACAGCAATCTTTTCTTTCAGAAAAACACAAATTAACTTATTATAATTATCTTCTTCAAGACTAAAGGGCTGAAATTATTATTTACATAATAAAAGGATAGGAATTGACAGGCAATTTATTAATAATCATATAATAATATTAATAATACACTACTATCATTCCTATTATAATTAATAATATTACTACTACTTTTACCACTCCTATTGTAATTAAAGAAAAAGAAAACTTTCTTAAAAACAGTTTAACAGAAATACTTGAACTGTTTAGTTAAGCAAACCAGAGAAGAAATTATTTAAACGCAAACCAGAAAATGAAATGAAAATGAGATAGGTATTAATGCTTTAATTACTTTAAGAAGAGAGGAGGGGAAATACCACACATAAGGTTTCTTTCTAAAGTTAAACATACAAGTTAAATTTTAAAGGACCCTGACGTGGAACTTGATATGACCAGTTTCAGAGGTTTAATCAGTGATATCATTACATGGCTAGGTATTGATGACGTATAGCCTTGAGGTTCCATATTAATGAATCATAATGAAAACCTACTGTAATTACTTAATTTATCTAATTAAAAGGTAGTTGTGTCACTAGATTTCAAATTCTGTAAAGTCAGAAGAAATGCACTATATTCCTTGCATCCACGAAAACCCAAGACTTTAGCCCTTTTAGTAACTCATCATGAGTTGATTTGAAAGTTCTATTAAATTGACAAGGCATTAAAGTTGGAGGACTCTAATAAATATTATTATTCATTAACTTAATAAACAATTAACACCTGCTCTAAACTAGATACTATAATCAGTTTTGGAAATGAAAAAGTGAATAAGACTTTTAAAGTTCTTTGACTTTTAAACAATCTAGCAGAAGTTATTTTAAGCTGCAGTGCTAAGTCACTTCACTCATGTCTGACTCTTTGGGACTCTATGGACCATAGCCTGCCAGGCTCCTCTGTCCATGGGATTCTCCAGGCATGAATACTGGAGTTGGTTGCAATACCCTTTTCCAGATCTTCCCAACCCAGGGATCAAACCTGCATTTCTTATGTCTCCTGTATTGGCAGGCAGATTCTTTCCCACTAGCACCACCTGGGAAGCCCATTTTTAAGCTGCCACTGCTACATAATTCTAGGTACATAAATTACATTATGATTGAAACTTGAATATTATAAAAATTTTACTAATAGGTCAATAACATTTTCTACTCAGGGAAATATGTTCTGGTACATCAAATCTAAGTGAAATTTGGGGAAAATAATATAGAAATTGCTCTTAAAATTCTCAAGTTTCCTGTAAATTTTCATTTATGCTGAACTCAAGTAACCATAGGTTTTGTCTTTTCAACTTCACTTACCCAAGCTTGAAACTGCAGAGTTGGCTTTGACTTCCCATTCTGTCAGTGCTTCCACATTAAATAGCATTCCTTCAGCCACTGAGTCTCGTTTTGTAGTCACACAATCACCTTGACTTTTTATCTGGTCCTAATTACAGATCCAGGAGTTGGTGATGGACAGGGAGGCCTGGCATGCTGCGGTTCATGGGGTCGCGAAGAGTCGGACACGACTGAACGACTGAACTGAACTGAATTACAGCTCTATACCACTATAGATTAATCTACTATTCTCTGGTTGACATCTTCCAGTTTAGGCTTATTCTTGTCTTAATCTCCAGAAATCAATTCCCTACCACCACACTTGGGCCATGTAACCCATCTTCTGGCCTGTCACTTTCTCACTTCCCTCCAATGATCTAAATCTTAATGGGGCTTTGAAGATAATTTTTCCTTTCTCTGACCTTCAAGGAGAAGCTTCATTTTTGACTCATCATATCTTGCACAGGGGCATATGCAATCTATTTGGCATACTTTGTTTATTCACTAATATTGAAAGCTATCTGTCTTTCAGGACCTATGTCTCAGACCTCTGTGTATCATCCCAGAAGTTAGTACACTGCTGTGAATAAAGTCAATCTATTTTGTTAAATGATATGAAAATGATTATCTTTTGAAACACTAAGTTTTTAAAGGGCACTCTGAATATATGTACATTGTAAATATAATGTTAATCATATATTTTATTGAAATATTATAATAATTTAAATTTTATTCTCACTAATATATAGTAAATTCCTATCAAGGAGATCCTTTCATTTTCTAATTATTCACAAACAATGCAAAATAAAAATCAACCAAAATTATCTCAGGTACATATGATCACTTTAATTCTAAACAGGAATGCTCTCCTATTTGTTAACTTTATTTTTACATATTTATCAATTTTTAATTTAAAATGCTTTAATCTCATATATTTGAAATTTTATAAATCAAAAAGTTCAAAAAATTCCCATATTCTCTAAAAAACTTATGATACATGATTTATAATTTTTAATAAGACTTTCAGTTATTCAGATGAGCAGGTTCTAAAACAAGCTTAGAATTATATACAGTTCTAAAACAGTGTGGTAACTCTTCAAGCAAGACTTTACAATATAAATAATAAATAATCCTGAGTAAATAAAATAAATGTTAATTCAGTTTAACAGGAATATGTAGGCATATGTCATGTTGTTAGATCCATATGTTTAGGGACATCTCTGATGTAGTACTATTTCTAATTTCACATTTCTTTAAACTGACCTTTTTATTTTTGCTGTAGAGGACTGAGAGAAAAGAAAAATGTTCAATATGTACAGAGTCTGTAAAACATATTGGGCAACATCAAAATTCTCAAGATCTACAGTATAGAAGGATTTCTAAGTACAAGGATCTCCTCAGTTTAAGCAGATATCACATTCAATTCCTTTGCTCATCTACTGATGCAAATATATTACACGCTCACATTCCATGGGTTGCCATGTCCTTCTCCAGGGGATCTTTCTGACCCAGGGATCAAACCCAGGTCTCCTGAATTGAAGGTAGATACTTTACTGGTTGAGCCACCTGGGAAGCCCACATTCCATACATTAAGAATTGTACTATTTTTAAAAGACCTTGTATATAGTGTTCTTATTCAGTAAAGAACTCCATTGTTATTTCTAATACATTTCTGACATGTTTTTTTTCTTTTTTAAGAAAGCAACTCATTTTCATTGTAGAGAATTTGGAAAATTTAGAAAAAAAGCATAAGAAAATTATCTTTCATAACCACTACTCAGAGACACCTAATCTTTACACTTTCATGTACTTCCCTATATTTCCCCTGTACATGTGTATGTGTGTGGCATAAATGAGTTATTATTCTATATGACATTTAAAAATTTTTTCTTTACAATGTGAGACTTCTCCTCGTGGCACAGTCAATATCATCAAGGAACTATTTATTGAGAGAGACAGGCACAAGACCAGGAGATTAGCTAAAATGTAATGGGTAGTAATAAAGACTGTAAGCAGTACTATGCACAAGTACAAAAAGGTTCATCCATGTGGTCTGGAGACGTGAAGATATCAATGCTTGAGCTGAGGCTTGAACACTATGCAGGAGTTGCTAAAAGATTTCTGATGGGGGCTGTAAGATCAGAAGGGGATTAGTGGTACTGGGCATTCTGGGCCTAAGCAATACCTTTGAAGGGCTATCAACTAGCTGTAAAAGAGAAGAGTACTATTGGAGTACAGGGGACCAAGCAGAGGATGCTGGGGTTATATCATGCTAAGCAGCACTGGATCTTTTCTCTAAGCCAGTGCTCAAGGAAAAAAATTAAAGTGAACAAAAAAGAAAAGAAATACTACAGTCTCATTGTTGATACCTTTGAAAATCTCCCATTCTTCCCACTCTGATGTTTAAATGAGTCTCTGTCAACCTCTACCCTAAACCCCTGTCACTGTAGGGCTAGAGAACATACCACTAGAAGCATTAAAGACTAGGAAGGTGACCAATGTTTTATCTCTAGTATAACTAAAAGTGTTAGTATCTAAGGAGATGTTCAGTGTAGTTACAGTTAAAGACTCTGGAGCTAGATTAATTGGCTTAGAATTCTAGTTCCACCAGTCATGTGGCTTTGAGGAAATTGTCCTATCTTGCCTCAGTTTCCTTATCTGTATAATGAAGATAATAACATCTAATGCTTAAAGTTGTCACAGGGATCAAATGTAGTTATAGTAGTATAGCACTAAGAATGGTCTCTGCCACATAATAATACATAAAATTTACGAAATAAAATCAGTATTCCCAGAGGATCAGAAAACAAAACAAATAGAAAAACACCCTGTATCCAAAATCTCTGCTATAAAATAGAATCCTTGTGTTTTGAGGTAATTGCTGGTTCACACAGTTATTTCTAAATAACTTCATAATTATAAGTTGGGTCATTCTAATAATACTATTTTTATGGATGGATTTAGATAAAAAGTAAAGCATCCAAGATGATTATAATTGAACTCCTTTCAGGTCTGATAATTCTGGCAGTTTGGGAGCAGCAGAATATATAGGCTCTGAGTTATTTTTGAAAAGGGGGGACCAATGCTCTGAATTACCATAAACCTCACCTTAGAGAACTTGCAGAGATGCTCAGTAATAGCTACATTCTAGAGCATTTTTTGGCATTACATACAAGTTGCTTTAATAACTGCAAAAGATTGAGTAATTTTTCAAAACATCAAGATTGCAGCTATTGAGCCATATTAATCATTTCAGAAATTCTGTATTTTATATGGAAGAAAAACTCCAAGTGTTGTTCTGTATTTATATCCAAAGACTGGGCAAAAACAATGCTGTCCTGGTTCATGCCTCCAGGGAATGAGTGGCTTCAGATCTCACCAAATGAAATAAATTCTTAACAAGTGGAGTGCCCAATCTTGACTCCAATCCACCCTATTAGTTTGAGACCTAAGGAAATTTTCAAATTCTTTAATTCAATTTACAACAAAGAAGCTCCCTGAGGGTAGACAATCTGCCTCTTATATGATTTTCTAGAGCCTAACATTGGAGAAGGCAATGGCACCCCACTCCAGTACTCCTGCCTGGAAAATCCCATGGATGGAGGAGCCTAGTAGGCTGCAGTCCATGGGGTCGCTAAGAGTCAGACATGACTGAATGACTTCACTTTCACTTTTCACTTTCACGCATTGGAGAAGGAAATGGCAACCCACTCCAATGTTCTTGCCTGGAGAATCCCAGAGACAGAGGGGCCTGGTAGGAGACCGTCTATGGGGTCGCACAGAGTCGAACACGACTGAAGTGACTTAGCAGCAGCAGCAGCAGAGCCTAACATAGTATTTTGACACATTATATACTTAAGTATTTGTTAAGTTAATTAAAATAAATGCAAACAGCAGCATCAACCAAACCTGTTTTATTGTGGCATCAAGTGTTCTGTAAAAGAATACTCCTCTTTTAGCTCAGATGCCATCCTTATTTCTGACTTTAATTTATCCAACATTTCTAAGTAATCTCTATGAGATAATTAATTCTAGCTATCTTTTTTCCCCTAGGACAGAACCTTAAGTAATTTAAATTGACTATCAAAAGACATGCATATCATAATATCAATTTGTGTCAGGTGCACTGAGCACATTAGATTTAATTCTGACAACCACTCTCCAAAATGAGTGTTTTCCATAGATGAGGACACGGAGGTACCAAGTGGCCATAGGTCACACAGATAGAATAGAGGATCTTTAGGATTCTGTTCTACATAGCTTTGAAATCATCTTCCTGTTTAGGATTTTGCTTTGAAAATGATTTTTGATGAATGTGGTATAATCAAATTTTAAACGAAATGTTACATCCCCTGCCTCTAAAGGAAGTGGTAGTAATAAATGTAACAATAAATTTTATTTCCCTTTTTTTTTAAGCAAGAGATAGTCTTTATCTTACTTCTACAGAATGATACTTAACCAAAACAAACAAACAAACCCGAATACCAATAAACAGGAAGAAGCTCAGTTCCCTGTGGACCTTTCTTCCCAAGACAAATGACCAGACCTACCATCAACACATTGCTACATTTGACTTTCTTCAGTTCAGTAAGCAACCTGAACATCTTTTACATTTCAAGTACTGTGTTGAGAAGTAATAATTTATGTACAATAAAGAGACCATTTCTTCTCAAAAGCATCTTAGAAATGCAAATGCATATATATATATAACTATAGAAAACTGTCAAATGGATGGATTTAGAGATTGAAACTGGCACAAATAAGTATTACGTTAAAAAGCCATTCCAGCTGTCCATAACCCCCAAAAGTGGTTAAAATATAAAATTATTTATACTAGAACATTCTACACATAGCAGTTTTGTTTAAACTAGAAAATCTTCTAGTAACATTACATCCATTCTTCCCTGATTTGTGTCTCAGATGGTAAAGAATCCACGTGCAACGAGGGAAACCTGGGTTCGATCCCTGGGTTGGAAAGATCCCCTGAAGGAGGGTATGGCAACCCACTCCAGTATTCTTGTCTGGTGAATCCCCATGGACAGAGGAGCTTGACTGGCTACAGCCCATGGGGTCGCAAAGAGTCAGACATGACTGAGCAATTAAGTACAGCACAGCATTCTATACATAGCAGTTTTGTTTACACTAGAAAATCTTCTAGTAACATTACATCTGTTCTTCCCTGAAACAAACTTTCAGAATATCCTACCTTGTTTTAAGTACTCAGTTTCTTAAGTGTGGTAGATTTTCTTGGCATGATTATACTCAAATTTGAATTAAATAAAATGAAATTGTCCCCAAACGTTAGTACTATGCCAAATATGGAGATACTAAGATTTTTATTAATATGATCTTTCTAATAAATTAGACAATTCCTGTGAAAAACTGACACATGTTAGTTCCCTAACAAACTTTAACAAGTACTGTTGTTTTATTGTTGTTATAATTATCACATATGCAAATCCCTCTGCTAAAACCCAGTGTATCTTTCTTCCAATGCTTTCCTCTTTATGGTTTGCAAGTTTGCTCTTGGGAAACAAGATATCCACCTCATTCCAGTCAATTATGTTAACTCTTTAACACGACATGGCTGAATTGTGATTAATATTTTATTTTTTTCCCAGTAACGTTCTCTCTGTGCGATATTGGTAGAGTTAAGAAAGGAATCAATAGAACCAACATTTTAAGAACTAGGAAAAAGTTCCAGGAATGATGATCCTGAATTAGGAGGTGGTCAAACCAAGCTAATGGGTGGCAGAAGCAAAGAGCACCCCAGTCAGTTCTTCTGCCTCAATCAAATCTGATCTCATCTTAGATTGTTATTACATCTTGGTAGTTTTCATTAACAGTTCAAAATTTAACAGGTGATGGACCCTTCCCTTCCAGAATTTAGCAACAGATAATGCAACTAGACTCAACCCAAGCAAATATCCCAAAGGATTCAAGTTCTAAGCTGAAGACCTATAATCCTTTATTAGACTGTCTGATATAGCCTGACTCTGAAGAGCTAGTCTGTCCTGTGGCGTGTGTTTGCAGGAGCAGATCAGAACTCCTAAGACTATCTTCTTCCTGTTCCTACTGGATTATGATCAATAGATGGGAAGGCACGATTCCAAACAAAGTTCCCATATCTAGAATTAAAATTGATGAAATGTAGAGGGACATGGTGGAGAAGGCAATGGCACCCCACTCCAGTACTCTTGCCTGGAAAATCCCATGGACGGAGGAGCCTGGTAGGCTGCAGTTGATGGGGTCGCTGAGAGTCGGACGCAACTGAGCGACTTCACTTTCACTTTTCACTCTCATGCGTAGGAGAAGGAAATGGCAACCCACTCCAGTGTTCTTGCCTGGAGAATCTCAGGGACGGGGGAGCCGGTGGGCTGCCGTCTATGGGGTTGCACAGGGTTGGACACGACTGAAGCGACTTAGCAGCAGCCGCAGCAGCAGAGGGACATGGTACATCTTCTTCTTAGATAATGTGAAACCTTGCCTAGACTTACAGAGAACAAGACAGAAATTGCAAACAAAATTTGTCTACCTAATGAAAATTTGGCAAAGGTTTTTATCCATCTATCTATCAACCTACCTATCATTTTATCATTTTTAACATTTTAAAGCATTTCCAAAAGCCTGTGACACTATTATCATCATAAAAAAATTCCACTCAAGAAGTACAAAAAATACTGTGGTCCAGTGATAGAGACTATATCAAATATTTAATATATGATTTATACCTGTTTTCCAACTAAAATGAAACTAAACCCAATAAATGCTTTTTGAATATCTATTATATACCAAGTTTGGTAGCAAACATGAGGAGAATAAAAGTGGGTAAATCTAAGTGTCTAATGCAAAAATAGGGAGCTCCACATTTTTATTCTCTTTGAAGATATATATATATATATATATATACACAAACACACATGCATATGTATATATAATGATGCATATATTATATATATATAAAATGATACATACTGCTCATGAGTTCTCCATTTCTTTCAAAATCTTCTCAACTTATTATGATAAGCATCTACAATTATAATGATATAAAATATAAGCTTATCACAGTAATTGATACATATTCAAAAACTGACAACTATCTCAACATTTGCCTACTGTTTAGGTTTCATATTTTCAAGCAGTAATACGGTAAAAGAGAAGGATATTGATTTTTATTTTCTTAGGTGATAATTAAGCTGATTCCCAGTTATCCCAAGAAATTAGTGTGGTGCATGAGTCTAGAGAAATATATCTGAGACTGAGTTTAAAAAATGTGATTCTTTCACTGGTCAAAGAAAGTGTGGTTGTTCCTGGTTAAACTTTTTAAATGTTCTCAATATAGTGAGTTACTTTCCCTCTTCTCCCTCCACATATCCACAGTAGTAATTTTTATATTTAATTTTTATTGAATTCAGCTGGCATTTTAATTCATTTCTGTCTTTTTTCCCATTAGAACCTAAGGAACTCATCTGCAGGACAGTGTCACTTTAATTCATTTCTGTCTTTTTTCCCATTACAACCTAAGGAACTCATCTGTAGGACAGTGTCCTTGCTGAATGTTGACTTGCTGGGTGTAAACCCACCTCCAAATACATACATGCACACTGCAGTGACTTTTCTCTACTGATTCTTCTAAACAAGTTGTGAGTGTGTTCATTCACTGAGTAGTTCTGACCCTTTGCGAGTCCATGGACTGTAGATCACCAGGCTCCTCTGCCCATGGAATTCTCCAGGCAAGAATACTGGAATGGGTTGCCATTCCCTTCTTCAAGAGATCTTCCCAACCCAGGGATCAAACCTGGGTGTCCCACACTGTAGGCAGATTCTTTACCATCGGAGACACCAAGGAAGCCCTCTAAAGTTAGACCAACGTTAGGCTTTGATCATCTCAAGACACTTTTCCATTCTGGACTCAGTGCTCAGCAGGCCAGTTAAAAGGTGGTAGGGAGAGCAGAAAACTGTACAATAGCAGCTGAACTTTTTCCTCTGCCTGTTCAAATATTCAACTTCTTCCACACTCGGATCAAGTTCTACCATTCCCACACACCTTCCCTGGACCACTGCATTCCAATGATTCCTCCTTTGTTGGAACTCTGTATGCTTTCAGTCCTTGATGTTTTAACAGAGGAATACATATACTATATATGATATATACATTACATAAATACTATATATTTACTGATATTTCATTATTTTATTTTATTTTTATTTTATTTTGCTTTCCTGGTTAGTCTCTAACTTTTCTGAAAACAAGGCAATGATTATATTTACAGCATATGAATGAAAATAAGCATGTAAAGTTTTAGTAAATATGCATTGATGACTATTTCACTATAATGTCAAACTCATAAAGTGTCAAACTCATAAAGCCATGATTGAAACCTGTTGCCAAATTAGTGACAAGCTAGAGGAGCTTAGCAAAGCCATGCTCTGTGGCAAGAATGCAAACAACATTGGAGAATCATCTTTCTTGGCAACAACCCCACTGAGATGGAGCCATATAGGCATTCTATAAATGTCAATTGATTGTGATTCACATTCAACCAGCTGCCACTCCTCCACCTCCAATGTTAGATTCTGAAAGGACTATAAGTCTGTTTTCAAAGTTTGCCTTCCCTGCTTCTCTGGATTCTGTTTTTCAAGGAAAGAGTTACTGTGCTTGTGAAAAGGGTTTTAAATATTTCTGAGCTAGGCAATTCAAAAAGTGCTGGAAAGCAAGGAGAATTAGAAAGTTACTGCAAATAAGAATTAAAATGGGAAAAACTAATGCTGGCATTGTTAAGTTCTATCTCACCAGGGCCCACTTGCAGAGTGGGCTCAAAGTTTCCACCAGTACCAGGCCCTGCCCTGGGGCCCAACAGGAGCAGAGTACCATTTTGAATGTCTCCTGTAAGTAGAGGATTCTGTGAAGAACTTTGGAAGTTTGGGGAATCTTAGTATATTTGATTTTTTTTTGTTAAGCAGTGTCTTTGATCAATAGCTGAGCCAGGCACATAAGACCTACTCCTCCTTCCCTTGCCATATAGCTCCAGACATCTGAAATAGCCTCTAGTCCCTGTTTTCATTTTTGTTTGTCTTTCCTTAAAAGAAATATACATGGGCTTGATGTACTGTTTTTTTATAAACACTGCAGGGATCAGAGAGACTAGCAGTTTTTCAAATTGATGAAGCTATAAGGATCTAATTAAAGATGAAGAAGAAATTATGTATTCATTTGCAGATGCTTCCCTTTATGCCAATAATAGAATCTAATAAATAATATGGCTTGCTAGACTGTCTCTGAGAATCTTTTATCAGATATACCTGGGGGAAAAGCTCTCTGATGTTATCACCTTGCCTAATGTGAAAAATCACCAGGTAGATTTTTACTTTCACTCTAAATTTTAATGTGCAGAATACCGTTGGTAGCTTGATAGGGATTGCATTGAATCTATAAATTGCTTTGGGTAGTATACTCATTTTCACTATATTGATTCTTCCAATCCATGAACATGGTATATTTCTCCATCTATTAATGTCCTCTTTGATTTCTTTCACCAGTGTTTTATAGTTTTCTATATATAGGTCTTTAGTTTCTTTAGGTAGATAAATTCCTAAGTATTTTATTCTTTTCGTTGCAATGGTGAATGGAATTGTTTCCTTAATTTCTCTTTCTATTTTCTCATTATTAGTGTATAGGAATGCAAGGGATTTCTGTGCATTGATTTTATATCCTGCAACTTTACTATATTCATTGATTAGGAATATAGATCAATGGAACAAAATAGAAAGCCCAGAGATAAATCCACGCACATATGGACACCTTATCTTTGACAAAGGAGGCAAGAATATCCAATGGATTAAAGACAATCTCTTTAACAAGTGGTGCTGGGAAAACTGGTCAACCACTTGTAAAAGAATGAAACTAGAACACTTTCTAACACCATACACAAAAATAAACTCAAAATGGATTAAAGATCTAAATGTAAGACCAGAAACTATAAAACTCCTAGAGGAGAACATAGGCAAAACACTCTCTGACATACATCACAGCAAGATCCTCTATGACCCACCTCCCAGAATATTGGAAATAAAAGCAAAAATAAACAAATGGGACCTGATTAAACTTAAAAGCTTCTGCATAACAAAGGAAACTATAAGCAAGGTGAAAAGACAGCCTTCAGAATGGGAGAAAATAATAGCAAATGAAGTAACAGACAAACAACTAATTTCAAAAATATACAAGCAACTCCTACAGCTCAATTCCAGAAAAATAAATGACCCAATCAAAAAATGGGCCAAAGAACTAAATAGACATTTCTCCAAAGAAGACATACAGATGGCTAACAAACACATGAAAAGATGCTCAACATCACTCATTATCAGAGAAATGCAAATCAAAACCACTATGAGGTACCATTTCACACCAGTCAGAATGGCTGTGATCCAAAAGTCTACAAGCAATAAATGCTGGAGAGGGTGTGGAGAAAAGGGTATCCTCTTACACTGTTGGTGGGAATGCAAACTAGTACAGCCACTATGGAGAACAGTGTGGAGATTCCTTAAAAAACTGGAAATAGAACTGCCTTATGATCCAGCAATCGAACTGCTGGGCATACACACTGAGGAAACCAGAACTGAAAGAGACACATGTACCTCAGTGTTCATCGCAGCACTGTTTATAATAGCCAGGACATGGAAGCAACCTAGATGTCCATCAGCAGATGAATGGATAAGAAAGCCATGGTACATATACACAATGGAATATTACTCAGCCATTAAAAAGAATACATTTGAATCAGTTCTAATGAGGTGGATGAAACTGGAGCCTATTATACAGAGTGAAGTAAGCCAGAAAGAAAAACACCAATACAGTATACTAATGCATATATATGGAATTTAGAAAGATGGTTACAATAACCCTGTATATGAGACAGCAAAAGAGACAATGATGTATAGAACAGTCTTTTGGACTCTGTGGGAGAGGGAGAGGGTGGGATGATTTTGGAGAATGGCACTGAAATATGTATAATATCATATATGAAACGAGTCGCCAGTCCAGGTTCGATGCATGATACTGGATGCTTGGGGCTGGTGCACTGGGATGACCCAGAGGGTATGGGGAGGGAGGAGGGAGGAGGGTTCAGGATGGGGAACACATGTATACCTGTGGCAGATTCATTTTGATATATGGCAAAACCAATACAATATTGTAAAGTTAAATAAAATAAAATTTAAAAAAAATAAATAAATTTTAATGTGCAAAGAAACATCTTAAAAATGATATGAATTTGTTTTTAGAAAACAGATGATTGTTGCTTGTCTGTTTTTATGTATAACTTGACTAGACTATAAGTGACCAGTTATTTGGTCTAATATTGCTATTAAGGAATCTATAGATGTGATTCACATTTATAATCACTCCACTTTAAGTGGGTCACCCTCCATAATGTGAGTGGACTTCATTCAATCAAAGACCTTAAAAATAAAGACAGGTTTCCCAAAGGACTTCTGCCTCCTAACTGAAACACAGAAATTTTGCCTGAGTTTCTAGCCTTCAGACTGAAGACTACATCAATTCTTAAATAAATCCCCAGTCTGCTGGATTTTGGACTTGACGGCCTCCACATGTGTGTAAGCCAATTCCTTAAATGCTCTCTCCCTCTTCTTATGTCTATCACATTTGCTCTGTTTTTCTGGATAAGCACAGAACCCAACGCCCCAAAGATTCTGCTTATAAGCAAGTTATGGCAATTTACTAGTTTATTTGTAGTTATTACTAATGATTGTACTCTCTACATCAGTACATAATGCGGGAATAAGTCTATACAATATAATTTCAGTAGTTCTGAACAACCCTTTCTCTGCAATAAGATTTTATCACCCTCCCCATAATTTTGAAAGTGCTTTCTTAAAGAAGAAAATCTCTTTGTTTAATAACCTGAGGTCAGCCTATGATGTTACATGAAGCATATTAAATACAAATGAACAGACTAAGGTAGGATAGAAGATACAGTTCATGGAATTTTCCAGGTCAGAATACTGGAGTGGGTAGCCTTTCCCTTCTCCAGGGGATCTTCCCAATCCAGGAATTGAATCCAGGCCTCCCTCACTGCAGGCAGATTGTTTTCCAGCTGAGCCACAAAAGGGAATCCCAAGAATGCTAGAGTGGGTAGCCTATCCCATCATCCAGTGGATCTTCCCGGCCTAGGAATCTAACTGGGGTCTCCTGCATTGCAGGCAGATGCTTACCAACTGACCTATCAGGGAAGCCCTCCAGGAGGGCAGGTGGGATTTATTTACCAAGACACTCTTTCTTAGTTTTGCCTGTGGTTTATTCTGTGAAGGGGTACCCTGTCTACCTGGTCTACCCTGTGAAGGGGTAGATCTATAATTGGAATTCTCTCTTAACACCTTTGTTTTTCATGCTATTCTAAAGCTCCTGTGGATCCAAGTATCTGCTACAGGAAAAGAATCATGTCAAATCGTTATGGTACTAATGGTACAGAGAATAGCATGACAAAGATGTACTGAGGCATTCTCTTATTTGGGACTGATCCCTGGTCTGTCCTAAGTTCTGCCACGCAGCAATGAATGCAAACTGGGCTATGGGGGAAATAGGAATTCATTTTCAACATTGGTTTAAAGATACCTCCTGGACCAATATGCTGTAATAGCAACAGAGATGAATTCCAGGGACACAGAGAACAATGACACAGACAAACGGTTCTCTCTGCTAAAGTTCTGTGTCAGATATGGGAAGAGTGGAAACATTTGCTCTGGAGTCACAACACATCCACAAAACACAGGAGCTGCCTTTTTTAAAAGTTATCAACAAGAGGTACAAGATCAGAGATAGAATGCCTTATGAGTATTTAAAACTTTCTATGTGGGTTTGTGAGAGATTTAATTCCACTCACCCAATATCAGGCTATCTCCCTTTATTTTTTCCTATGACCAACCTGAAATCAGGAGTATGTATTCTGAAAGGCCAAAATGACATTACAATTTTTGTTGACTGAGTAAAATTAACTGAGTAAATTTCTTGAGTTTACTCAAGAAAAATAAAGATATCTATTTTTAGAATGACTATAGTAGTAATGATATTACATGTAAACGTTCTCAACTCAAAAGCATTAAAATATAAGCTCCATTAACCATTGTAACTCCTACAGATAGAACAACACATAGGACATAGAAGTGAAAGTTACTCAGTCATGTACGACTCTGCAACCCCATGGACTATATCATCCATGGAATTCTCTAGGCCAGAATACTGGAGTGGGTAACCTTTCCCTTCTCCAGAGGATCTTCCCAACCCAAGGATCAAACCCAAGTCTCCTGCACGGCAGGCAGATTCTTTACCAGCTGAGCCACAAGGGAAGCCCTAGGTCATGAACAAGTGAATGCTTTTTAAAAACATGCTCTCATTTACTTGCCCTTATTGTTTCTCAGGCTTGTCAAATTCAAATAAGAAACTCTGGCTCTGAATGGTCAATAATTTGCTTTAGGTGACATAGATGCAGAATCAGAAATGTTTGTCTTCAGAATAATAGGCTTTCCTTCTCAGACACAAAGAAATGGAATTTGACAGTGAGCACCAATTTTGGAACTGAGGCCTATAGAAATATACTGAAAATAATGCTGCAGATCATTAAAGGGAGAGGAAAAAATAATAAATATCAATATGGGACAGTAGTAGCTTAAACCAACCAAAAGCTAACTTCTAGAGGTAACAAGCTTTAAACAATGCCTGTACTAAGCCTTGGAGAGCAATTATGACTGGAGAAGACAAGACAACACAAGTTGAGGCATGGTCTAATTGTGCCAGGAAACAGGTAAGTAAGAGGTGTGGCCCAGATGTGAGGGCTAACTATGGATTGTTAAGCAACAGCCTACTACCAACTGAATAAAATGCATTAATTAAGTCAAGTCAAAATGTGATTCAGATGACGTTATCTAAAGTTCTCTGAAAATAAAACAGAAGAAGATGATTATCTAAATTAAATATTTGTAACTTGAGGGTCTTCTCTGGTTAAAAGCATAATTCCATTAAAATATTCCCTGATAAAATGCATAGTCTAATATTAAGTATTTTTGAAAGCTTTATTTTTTCTTTTCTTTAGCAATCTCTTTCCCTTTTACTCATAAAAACAAAACATATTGACTTCTAATTCATTCTACTGCAAAATATGCACATCTGTTCCTTGCCCCAGGTTTCTTAAAGAAACAGAAAAGAGTATTGAATGTCTGCTGCTGCTGCTGCTAAGTCGCTTCAGTCGTGTCCGACTCTGCGTGACCCCATAGACGGCAGCCCACCAGGCTCCCCCGTCCCTGGGATTCTCCAGGCAAGAACACTGGAGTGGGTTGCCATTTCCTTCTCCAATGCATGCAAGTGAAAAGTGAAAGTTCAAGTCGCTCAGTCGTGTCCAACTCTTAGCGACCCCATGGACTGCAGCCCACCAGGCTCCTCCATCCATGGGATTTTCCAGGCAAGAGTACTGGAGTGGGGTGCGCCATTGCCTTCTCCGATTGAATGTCTAGTAAACTAAATACTATTCACCTATAAATTTTAAGAAATACAGCATTTTTATTTATTTTGGTTGGCCATTTATACTTTACAATACAAGTAATTGAACATTTAAGATGTCCTTGTTCTTATGATGCTGACAAAAACAGGACTGAAAACGTTAGTGAAATGCCACTAATTCTATAAGAATGGATATGGGATTGTCTTTCCCACCCATAAGACGTCTAAATGATGTAAAATGAGGTATGGACGAGATTAAACAGGACTAGGAGCGTGTTGGACTCTGGTTTGAATCAGGAATACTTCATATACTAAAAAGCTAAATAATGATTCTTAACATTTATGTAATTAAAAATACATGAAATTAACAATAAAATGATTTTCAAAAGAAAATTATGATACAAACACTGTAGCAAATACTTAAATAATATACCCCCTTAAAAAACCCATCCAAAGCATACATCATATAAAACCAAACACTATTTCCATGAAAAATGACTTGAAAACTTCAAGTGGAATTTATAAATTTCAAGACTCTGAATTAGTTATACTGTCTAGCATATCAAAATTCAATTTCCTAACATTTCTGTAGATATTCACTTAATACATTTCCTATCCTTAGATAAGACATCTGGTGGTATTTTCTCACTAAATCAGATGTAGTTATATCAAATTTAAAAGTATCATTATTATATTTGTTTTTACTCCTGTTGCTCTGATCAAATTTAAAAGGTATACAATAATTCATTTATGATATTCCTACCATTTGTCAGGCACTTTGCATGTATTATCTCTTGCTTAAAAATACGGCTTTCAGTATTTCAGTAGAAGAAAATACATTTCAGGAATTTAAGTAACAGTCAAGGTGACACAGATGTTAAATGACAAAGCTAGTGTTTAAACTATGTTTATCAGATTCCAACGCAGTTTTTTCCCTTTGGTACTCAGAGAGAAAAAGCAAACCATAGGACTTCACAGATACTGTGTTTTGCACATGGATACTAAGCCCAAAGTCACTTATCATGGAGTTAAAGAAGAACTCATATATGTAACGCATTTTTACTGTCACCTTGAGTTGTGTTCTAAATTCTTGAGGAATAATAGATCCCCTGGAAAAGGAAATGGCCAACTCCAGGATTCTTGCCTGGTAAATTCCATGGAGAGAGGAGCCTGGCGGGCCACAGTCCATGGGGTTCGATAAAGAGTCTGACACAACTTAGTGACTAAACAAAAACAACAATAACAACAACAAATAGTCTTTGGGACTTTGGAATAAAAGATTGGAATTCACAGGACTTTTGAGAATTCCTATAATCATAGGTTTTTCTGTATTTTAATAACATTTTATTTTAAAATAATAATGTGGCCATAATCATAACCAGCAAATCATATTTCTATGATTGGATTATATAAAATTTTCAGAGATTTTCTATAAAAATATATATAAGTAAATGTACAGGTTCTTTAATTATCATTAACACATATATTATGAAGAGTTTATATACTTCAATAACATAAAAATATAGTTATCTGATATAGATATATGATAATATAAAACTTTAAAAGGGACATTAATACAAAATGAATGTCTATAAATTTTTTTTCAATTGTACTTTACTACCACAGCTATTTAATATTTTAAGTCATCATTCTTACAAGGAAACATTAAAGCACACAAATTAATTACCCTATCTTAAGGACCAATCTTTGTTTTGTGACAAATATATCACACAAAGAATTTATTCATCTTACACTGATGTCAGTCTAATTATTAAGAGGTATTCCAAAATAACCTTGAAGTTAGACATGAGGTTATATACTACTTCATATAAGTTAATTTCCTCTTAGAATACAGTATTTTATAGGCTTGCCTTGTGTTTTGTTTTGCCATTAAAATTCATACTACTTTTGTTAATTCAGGTTTTAAATTGTTTTTCAGATTTTATATTTAAGTAATCCACAATGACATTCATTTGTTTGTTAAAATATTTATGAACAACTGTAGCAAACATTCAAACAGTGGAAAACACTGTTGAATATTATTGAGTAGTATTCAAATTACATAAAATTTGGTTAACTCCCAAGAAAGTCAACACCATTGCACAGATTCAAATATAAAAACTGTCAATTTAAGGACACACTTTGCTTCTAAAACTTGCTCTTTCTTAAACCATCATTCATAAGTTTTGCATAAAGTATGTTATGTGTACAAACTTGTTAACATTTATCTTACATGTAAGCATGACTCACTGCCAACAGCAGACACAGCCATGGATATACATTCATACCACATGAATATTTATAAGTAAGATGGCTTAATTATGGATTGGCCACATCACTATGCATTCTTGTCCAGTTCCCCATAGGTCAACTTTAACCTTCTATCCCACATATCAGCAAATCCTGATCTTGCTCTCAACTCGTTATCAGCAAACTCCTTCATGTCAGTAACATCTCTATGTTGACTGCTAATCTCTAAGCCTCAAAGCAGAATGATACTGTTTTTTCTGGTTGTGCTAATTCCTTAAGTGATTTGTGTGTGTGTGTGTACGTGCATGCAATGTAGGATTGGGGGAAATCATATAATCTCTGGGAAATTCAGAAAAAAATACTCTTATGAAAATATGGACCTGACATATACTACATTTTACTCTGTGACTTAAGGAAAACAGGAAGACTGTTGCTTACATAAATTTTTAAAGGAAGTCCATATCTATCTGTTGATCTAATTTATCAAGAGAAAATAAGCCAAGAGTTAAAAAATAAATCATACCACCACCAAAAGGAGAAGTTTCAAGGGAAAGTTACAACAGTTTTCATTAGTACTATAAAATACAAAGGTTTTGTTATAATTATACTTTCCAAAGAAAAAAATATTTTTTTAAAACATTAAAACTGAATGGGTTTAGGTTGGTACTGTCTTCTCTCAATATATATAATAATTTCAATGTTTGTTTTTATTTAAGATAAAAATGATTTGCTATGTATACACACAGGGAGCAGAGAGATGAAATTGTGACTAAACAGATTAAAGCGTTATTTATTCTAGATTCTGGATGCCTATATGTTTGTTGGAGGGTTGTGATACATATATAAGTATCCAGAACATAAAACCTGATGCTCCTCAATATTTACCTTTCAACTTCCTGGCACTCAGTTGGACTACATTTTCTGACGTTGAATCGGGGGGCATGTAGCTAGTTGTTGCCAGTGGAAAATGCCAGAAGGTATGTCTTTCCTGGGATGATGCAATCATGAGCAATTATGCTCTTATACAACGAATAGCAAGGAGAGATAAGAAAGCCTTCCTCAGTCATCAATGCAAAGAAATAGAGGAAAACAACAGAATGGGAAAGACTAGAGTTCTCTTTAAGAAAATTAGAGATACCAAGGGAACATTTCATGCAAAAGTGGGCTTGATAAAGGATAGAAATGGTATGGACCTAACAGAAGCAGAAGATATTAAAAAGAGGTGGCAAGAATACACAGAGGAACTGTAAAAAAAGATCTTCACGACCCAGATAATCATGATGGTGTGATCACTCACACTCACCTAGAGCCAGATATTCTGGAATGTGAAGTCAAGGAGGTCTTAGGAAGCATTACTACGAACAAAGCTAGTGGAGGTGATGGAATTCCAGTGGAGCCATTTCAAATCCTAAAAGATGATGCTGTGAAAGTGCTACACTCAATATGCCAGCAAATTGGGAAAACTCAGCAGTGGCCACAGGACTGGAAAAGGTCAGTTTTCATTCCAGTCCCAAAGAATAGTAATACCAAAGAATGCTCAAACTACCGTACAATTGCACTTATCTCACATGCTAGTAAAGTAACGCTCAAAATTCTCCAAGCCAGGCTTCAGCAATAGGTGAACCATGAACTTCCTGATGTTCAAGCTGGTTTTAGGAAAGGCAGAGGAATCAGAGATCAAATTGCCAACATCTGCTGGATCATCGAAAAAGCAAGAGAGTTCCAGAAAAACATCTATTTCTGACTATAAATTGCTTACGCCAAAGCCTTTGACTGTGTGGATCACAATAAACTGTGGAAAATTCTGAAAGAGATGGGAATACCAGACCACCTGATCTGCTTCTTGAGAAACCTGTATATAGGTCAGGAAGCAATAGTTAGAATTGGACATGGAACAACAGACGGGTTCCAAATAGGAAAAGGAGTACATCGAGGGTGTATATTGTCACCCTGCTTATTTAACTTATATGCAGAGTACATCATGAGAAACACTGGGCTGGATGAAGCACAAGCTGGAATCAAGACTGCCGGGAGAAATATCAATAACCTCAGATCTGCAGATGATACTACCCTTATGGCAGAAAGTGAAGAAGAACTTAAAGAGCCTCTTTATGAAAGTGAACGAGGAGAGTGAAAAAGTTGGCTTAAAGCTCAACATTCAGAAAACGAAGATCATGGCATCTGGTCCCATCACTTCATGGCAAATAGATGGGGAAAGAGTGGAAACAGTGGCTGACTTTATTTTTGGGGGCTCCAAAATCACTGCAGCCATGAAATTGAAAGATGCTTATGCCTTGGAAGGAAAGTTATGATATACCTAGACAGCATATTAAAAAGCAGAGACATTACTTGCCAACAAAGGTCCGACTAGTCAAGGCTATGGTTTTTCCAGTAGTCATATATGGGTATGAAAGTTGGACTATAAAGAAAGCTGTGTGCCGAAGAATGTATGCTTTTGAACTGTGGTGTTGGAGAAGACTCTTGAGAGTCCCTTGGACCAAGGAGATCCAACCAGTCCATCCTAAAGGAGATTAGGCCTGGGTGTTCATTGGAAGGACTGATGCTAAAGCTGAAACTTCAGTACTTTGGCCACCTCATGCGAAGAGCTGACTTATTTGAAAAGACCCAGATCCTGGGAAAGATTGAGGGCAGGAGGAGAAGGGGACGACAGAGGATAAGGTGGTTGGATGGCATCACCGACTCAATGGAGATGGGTTTGGGTAGACTCTGGGAGTTGGCGTGCTGCGGTTCATGCAGTCACAAAGAGTCGGACACGACTGAGCGACTGAACTGAACTGATACTTTCTACTCTTTCTCTCTTTCTCCTTCACCACCTCCTACCTGTTAACCTTCTTCTTGCCTAGTAGATGAATATGTTCCACCAGAAGATTCTGAAGCTCTAGAAATGCTGAGGCTAGTAAAGGGAAGGAATCTCCTTGGATCAAGGGCAAAGTAGAGCCTATTCCCACCATAAATATATCTTCCCATCCTTCACTGGATGATCTCCTAAGTGAGAATGAACATTTTTTGTGTTAAGCCACTGAGTAAATGATTATAGTGTCTGGTGTATAGCAACCAGTATATCCTAAATGATAGAGAAGTAAACTTTCTATGAGATAATTTATAATGAGATCTATAAATTTGAAAGATATATTTGACTATATATTTATTTTATGGTTGAGAAGTATCTAATGATATTACTTTTGTCTGAGATAGTAGAAACTTAAGGAAGTTAAAAATACGCTGCTTAGAGGAAAAATTTCTTTACATGATTAAAAACAGTGGTAATTTTTTTTAAACCCACACAATCATACTCTATGATGAAATACTATTGAAAACAAGGTACTTTCTATCACTACTTTAATTTATCATATTATTGGAGGTCTCAGCTACTATAATAAATAAAATAAAAAGGGATAACAATTACAAAGGATATAATATAACTGCAATTATTCACAGACATGATAATATGTGTTTAGCAATCTTAAAATTTTTTTTTAACTATTAAAATGAATAATGAAATTCACTAAATTGATGACAATAAGGTCACTATAGCAAAATCAACTGTATTTTTATTGACCAAGACAGTCAACATTGTCCTCAGCTTGACTTTTTCCTGCCTCAAGGCCCCTGACCTTCCTCTGAACTTCACCTTTACAGAATCCAGATGGTCTAACTGCAGAAGTCTTTACATTTCCTTTCCTTTGAGCATTTGCTTTAGAAAACTTATAAATTACTTCTTTGCCCCTTTGAGATGTAAATCTTTTTAAAAGACTCTTGCCAGATTTACAATTCAGTGCCTCTCTCTCAAGGATCTGGGAGCCAACTCTGAAGTATAAACATCAAGGAAGACATCACCTTGATCTCCCAATCTCTGTGTGAGGGCAGCAGTCTAATTTTGGTGGGTACTTTGACCCGATTTGTAAAACTGCCTCCCATCAAGATGATATGAGAAAGTTAACTTTTTCTTTGGATGAGGTTAATGAACGGAACAAGTGACCTATGATCCCCGACCCTAGCTCTTAAAATGTCTCCCATACTTGTTTCAGTAGAGTAGAACTTGGACTCAGTAATGGCCTCTCTCATTTACTGCAATAGCTTGGAATAGGCTTCCTTGCCTGTTTAATTTTGTCAGGTGCAAGTATGACTTCACACTATAGAATAGAAAGAAAGAAAAAACAGAGTTTAAAAATGCCATTTACAGCAGTATCAAAAACATCAAGTACTTATGATTAAATCTCCAAAAGACATGCAGGACACTTACACAAATATCTAAAATAATCCCTGACAGAAAATTTAAAGTTCCATATGATATACCACATACATGTACTAGAAAACTCAGTAGTATAAAACTGTAAATTCTCCTCAGATTTATCTACAGATTCAATGCAATCCCAATCAAAATCCTGGCAAGACACTTTGTGGATATTGGTAAGGTCAATCTCAAATGGAAATGCAAAGGGCCTAAAAGAGCTAACAAAATTGTGAAGAATAAAGCTAGAGGATTTACTTCCACCACCATATATTAATACCTATTATAAAGCTATCATAAGAACTGTAATGTTGATATGGAGTTAAACCAACTGACCAAAAGAACAACAGAGTCCAGAAACAGAATCACATACACACTTTTTTTTTTCCTGATTCATGATAAAGTAAATACAGTAGTACAAAAAGGAATGTCTGTCTCAGTGTTTTGTCAACAAATGTGTCAGGTCACCTGAATATCCATATGGAAGTATTTGTATGTGAAAGGTTCCATATACATATACATATATACCCTTAAAGATATAAGAACTCACAGAGATACACACATCTGTATCTTTTAAAAAAGAAATATAGGGAAGAGAACATCTTTCTGATCATAGAGCAGGCAAACAATTCATAAACAGGACACAATACATATGGAAAAATATATTAAGTTTCCTAAATAGCAAGAATTTATGATCATGAAAAGATAATCTTGAGAAAATGGAAAAAATAAACATAGTGAGTGAAGCTTTTATGCAACATTGTGACCGACCAAGGAAATCTAAAGTACTCCTATAAAACAATTTAAAAATGTAGCCAATAAAGAAAAAAGGTGAATTTGCTGAAGTGGATATTTAAATGGACAATGAATAAATTCAGAAGTGTTCAGTACTCAATTGCATTAACCATTAAAGAAATGCAAAGTAAAAGCAACATTTAATGTGACTACATATTCACCTTAATGCCTAAAACAAAAAGGACTTTAATTATAAAGTGTTGGCCAGGATGTGGAACAATCAAAACCCTCATGCTTCTCTGCTGGTAGAAATTGGTGGTATAAACTGGTACAACCATATGGAAAACTGGCAGTATATATTAAAGCTGAACCTCTGCATATCCTATGACTTTGAATTTCAGGTATACACAGAAATTCATGACAAGAAGACATTTACTAGAATGTTCATTACATTACTATTCATTATAATCCCAAATTACACACTACATAAATGTCCATCAAGAATGAATGGACAAAGGAATGATGATTAAACTAAAGAATACCATGTTCAAGGCCCATGGAAATCTACAAACATAATGTTAAGTGAAAGAAGCTAGACTCGCTTACATATAGAGTAATTTAATAAGTTTTAGAATCAGGCAAAATGAGTCTGCTTATTTAGCAGTCAGGATGTTGGTTATTCTCAGGGGTATAGTGTGTCCAAATATGAAAAGAACACTGATAAAGAGTGATTCTGAGGGCTAGAAATGTTCTCTTTCTTGCGAGATAGCCAGCTGAGATTAGTTTTTGAAAATTCACCAAACATGATAGGTTCAGCTATCTGAACACTTATTATACTTCAATAGAAAGTAAAAGTTAAAAAACAAATAATAAAAGTAAAAAAGGAAAATACAAAGCAAGAAATATATTATTTCAAAAGCTTGTCAAAATAAATGCTGGAAAAGATATGGAGAAAAGGGAACTCTCTTACACTGTTGGTGGGAATGTAAAATGATACAACCACTATGAAGAACAGTATGAAGATTCCTTACAAAACTAGAAATAAAAGTCTGTTCAAAAAAGGTATTTACAGGTTGTGCTAGTTTCTTTGGCAGTAGGCAAAAATTTAGAAATCAAAGGATTAAAACATTTTACAAGAAAAACATGAAGAGAATAACACAGATTCCTATTTTATGTAATAGATTTAACTTGACATATTGAATGGTATATTGTTTTCTCAACAATATATCAATCAAAGCTGCATTAAGGGCATTCCAATTGATCAAAAATAAATAATTATTTGTGATAATCCAAATTTTCCTTTATCAATGAATATTCACCAATACCTAAATGAGGACTTTATAATGACTTTGAAGAATGAACTTTAAAATAAAGTATCTTTCTGTTCAAAATGTTCATTTTGTGAGCAGAGCAACTTCAACCGCAAAATTAATATCAATCTGGCTTTACTACAAATGCTGGTCTATCAAGAACCTACATTTTATCCCTGAAACATATCTGTCAGAAGTATTTATTAAATATCTATCTTACCCTAACATGTAGCATATATACTCATTTTATAATGTTTTTTAAATTATTTCATTTCTTAAAATGTAGAAATGAAATGTATTTCATTTCTTAAACTAGTGTGGGCATAGAGTGAGTATTTAATAAATATTGTTTTCAAAGGTTGCCTGACACAAGATATCATGCTATAGAAAATGAATCCCTATAAAGTGGATTTGATTGTGTTATGAAAAGCTGAAAGTTTACATCAGGTTAAGAAACATTTAAGAAGTTCCCATTTGGGTTAGTTGAGAGCTGGAGGCATTCTAGATTATGTAACATCAAATCTGAATATTTTACAACTGTGATTATGAAGTCTCAGATAAAAATATGTGAAACATCCACAATCCTGAAGAAAGGGACAATTTCCTAGAAACATATAGACCACCAAAACTGAATTAAGAAGAAACAGATAATTCTATTTCACTTCCAGTGATTGGTCTGTTTAAAGACCAATCACTGCAAGTGAAATAGAATCTGTAAAAAAAGAAAAAAAAAATCAAAAACAAAAAAATCCCTACAAACAAAAGTTCAGGACCAGATGGCTTCACAGACAAATTCTACCAACATACAAAGAGGAACTTTTACTGATCCTTCTCAAACTCTTTCAAAAGACTGAATATGAGAAAACACTCCCAAAGACATCCTATGAAGCACCATCACTCTGATCATTACCCTGCTACCGAGACCAGATAAAGATACCACCAAAAAAGAAAACTAGAGGCCAATATCTTTGATGAATATACACACAAAAATTCTCAACAAAATACTAGCAAACCAAATCCAACAACACATATAAAAAATTGTGCACAATGGCCAAGAAGAATTCATCCCAAGTTCACAAGGAAGTGAACTACACAAATCAATGTGATATATCACTTCAACAAAAGAAAAGGGTGGGGGGGATACAACATGATCTCAATACATTTAGAAAAAGCATTTGATAAATATCAACATCTACTCATGGGGCGGGGTGAACTCTTGCCAAAGTGGGTGTAGAGAAGATATATCTCAACACAATCAAAGACATTTATGACAAACTCACCGCCAATATAACACTAATTAATTAGAAAGCCTTCCCTCTAAATTTTGAGACAAGAATGCCCACTCTCATCACTTGTATTCAACATAGTATTGTAAGTCTTAGCCAAATCAATAAAACAAGAAAAGGAAATAAAAGCTATACAAATTGGAGGGTAAGAGGTAAAACTGTCATTATATGATACTCTATATAGAAAATCCTAAAGACTAGACACAAAAACTATTAGAAGTGATAAATGAATTCAGCAAGGTAGCAGAATATAAGATTAATGTATGGAAATCTATTGCATTTCTTTACTTCCCTGGTAGCCCAGATGGTAAAGAAACTGCCTGTAAAAAAATCCCATGGACAGAGAAACCTGGAGGGCTACAGTCCATGGGGTTGCAAAGAGTTGGACACGACTGACTAACACACACACACATACACACACACACACACACACACACACACTAACGATAAAATGTCAGAAAGTTAAAAAAAAAATCAAAGATGATACAAGGATGTGGAAAGATATTTTATGCTCTGGATTGGAAGAATTACTATAGTTTAAATGGTTGTACTACCTGAAGCAATCTACAGATTTAATGTGATTCCTATGAAACTAAACAAGACATATTGCACAGAATTAGGAGAAATAATCCTAAAATTTCTATGGAATCACAAATGACCTGGAATTGCCAAAGCAATCCTAAGGAAAAAGAACAAAGCTGCAGGAACAACCCTTTCAGACTTCAGAAAATACTACAAAGTTATATGTATCCAACTGTATGGTGTTGACACAAAAAAAGACATTGGACCAGTGGAACAGAATAGAGAGCCCAGAAATAAACCCACACACCTATGGCCAGCTAATTAATCTTCAACAAAGAGTCAAAAATAAATAATGGAGAAAAAATAGTCTCTTCAGGAAGTGGTGTTAGGGGAACTGAAGAATCACATGTAAATCAGTTAAACACTCTCTCATAACATATACAAAAATAAATGGATTAAAGGCTTATATACAAGATATCATAAAACTCCTTGATGAGAAATGGAAATAAAAACCACAATGAGATAACATCTCACAATGGTCAGAACGGCCATCATCAAATGTCTACAAATAATAAATGGTGGAGAGGGTATGCAAAAAAAGGAACTCTCAAACACTATTGGTGGAAATGCAAATAGGTACAGTCACTATGGAGAATAATACGGAGGTTCCTCAGAAACCTAAAGATAGAGTTACTGTATGATCAAGCAATCTCACTCCTGGGTATATATTCAGGAAAGACAAAAACTCTAATTCAAAAAGATATATGCAGCCCAATGTTCATAGCTGCACTATTTACAAAGCCAACACATGGAAGCAAGCTAAATGCCCACCAGGTGAATGAATAAAGAAGTGGTGGAATATTATTAGCCATAAGAAAATAATGAAATAATGCTGACATTTAATAGTAAAATGCTTGACCTACAGATTATCATACTACATGAAATACTTGAGACAGATAAAGAAAAACATTCTATGACATCAATTATATATGAAATTGAAAACAAAGAAAGAAAATAGCATAAAAGAACTTATTTACAAAATAGAAACACACTCACAGACAAAGGATACAGACTTATTGTTACCAAAAGGGAATAGGATGGAGGAAAAAAATGAGTGTGGGGTTGACAGTTGCACACTACCATATATAAAATAAACATGATTTACTGTACAACATTGGGAACTATATTCAATATCTTACAATAAACTACAATTGAGAAGAATGGAAGAAAAATAATATAAATAAATTTGAACAAATGAACACATATACCACATATTTTAAATCAGTATATATCAATTAAAATTTTTTGAATAAAAATATATAAAACTTGCCATTTTAATCATTTTAAATGTATAATTCTGGGATATTACTCATATTCACAATGTCATGCAGCCATCACAACTATTTCCAAAATATTTATCACCCAAACACAAACTCTGCAACCATTGGCAATAAATTCATGTTACTCCCAAACACTTGAGTTCCTGATAATTTCTAATTTGCATTTTTTCTGATTTGCCTATTCTAGGTAACTCACATAAGTGGATTCATGCAGTTTTCACAAACTTGTTCCACCACTGCCAAACTGCCTTCAGTAGTAACTGTGCAGTTTTACATTCCCACCAGAAATGTCCAACTCTCACATCCATACATGACTACTGGAAAAACCATAGCCTTGACTAGACGGACCTTTGTTGACAAGTAATGTCTCTGCTTTTGAATATGCTGTCTAGGTTGGTCATAACTTTCCTTCAAGGAGTAAGTGTCTTTTAATTTCATGGCTGCAATCACCATCTGCAGTGATTTTGGAGCCCCCCTCAAAATAAAGTCAGCCACTGTTTCCACTGTTTCCCCATCTATTTGCCATGAAGTGATGGGACCGGATGCCATGATCTTTTCTGAATGTTGAGCTTTAAGCCAGCTTTTTCACTCTCCTCTTTCACTTTCATCAAGAGGCTCTTTAGTTCTTCACTTTCTGCCATAAGGGTGGTGTCATCTGCAGATATGAGGTTATTGATATTTCTCCCAGCAATACTGATTCTAGCTTGTGCTTCCTCCAGCCCAGTGTTTCTCATGATGTACTTTGCATGTCGTTGCTCAGTTGTGTCCGACTCTTTGTGACCCCATGGACTGTAGCCTACGAGTCTCCTCCGTCCATGGGATTTTCCAGGGAAGAGTACTGGAGTGTGTTGCTATTTCCTTCTCCAGGAGATCTTCCCGACCTAGGGACTGAATCCGGGTCTCCTGCATTGCAGGCAGACGCTTTACCCTCTAAGCCACCAGGGAACCCGCTTATAAGTTAAATAAGCAGGGTGACAATATACAGCCTTGATGTACTCCTTTTCCTATTTGGAACCAGTCTGTTCCGTGTCCAGTTCTAATTGTTGCTTCCTGACCTGCATACTGGTTTCTCAAGAGGCAGGTCAGGTGGTCTGGTATTCCCATCTCTTTCAGAATTTTCCACAGTTTATTGTCATCCACACAGTCAAAGCCTTTGGCGTAAGCAATATATAGTCAGAAATAGATGTTTTTCTGGAACTCTCTTGCTTTTTCCATGATCCAGCAGATGTTGGCAATTTGATCTCTGGTTCCTCTGCCTTTTCTAAAACCAGCTTGAACATCTGAAAGTTCACGGTTCACGTATTGCTGAAGCCTGGCTTGGAGAATTTTGAGCATTACTTTACTAGCATGTGAGATGAGTGCAATTGTACGGTAGTTTGAGCATTCTTTGGTACTGCTGTTCTTTGGGATTGGAATGAAAACTGACCTTTTCCAGTCCTGTGGCCACTGCTGAGTTTTCCAAACTTGCTGACATATTGAGTGCAGCACTTTCACAGCATCATCTTTTAGGATTTGAAATAGCTCAACTGGAATTCCATCACTTCCACTAGCTTTTGTTCATAGTGATGCTTTCTAAGGCCCACTTGACTTCACATTCCAGGATGTCTGGCTCTAGGTGAGTGTGTGTGATCAAACCATCATGATTATCTGGATCATGAAGATATTTTTTTGTACAGTTCTTCTGTGTATTCTTGAGACCTCTTCTTAATATCTTCTGCTTCTGTTAGGTCCATATGATTTCTGTCCTTTATTGAGCCCATCTTTGCATGAAATGTTCCCTTGGTATCTCTAATTTTCTTGAAGAGATCTCTAGTCTTTCCTATTCTGTTGTTTTCCTCTATTTCTTTGCATTGATCACTGAGGAAGCCTTTCTTATCTCTCTTTGTTATTCTTCAGAACTCTGCGTTCAAATGGGTATATCTTTCCTTTTCTCCTTTGCTCTTTGCTTCTCTTCTTTTCACAGCTATTTGTAAGGCCTCCTCAGACAGCCATTTTTATTTTTTTGCATTTTCACGAACCTCCATCCATAGCTTGTCAGGCACTCTATTTATCAGATCTAGTCCCTTATATCTATTTCTCACTTCCCCTTTATAGTCATACCTAGATAGCATATTAAAAAGCAGAGACATACTTTGTCAACAACAGTCCATCTAGTCAAAGCTATGGTTTTTCCAGCAGTCATGTATGGATGTGAGAGTTGGACCATAAATAAAGCTGAGCACCAAAGAACTGATGCTTTTGAACTGCAGTGTTGGAGGAGACTCTTGAGAGTCCCTAGGACTGCAAAGAGATCCAACCAGTTCATCCTAAAGGAAATCAGTCCTGAATATTCATTGGAAGGACTGATGCTGAAGTTGAAAATCCAATACTTTGGCCACCTGATGGGAAGAACTGACTCTTTGGCAAAGACTCTGATGCTGGGAAAGATTGAAGGTGGGAGAAAGGGACGACAGAGGATGAGATGGTTGGATGGCATCACTGACTCAATGAAAATGAGCTTGAGTAAAGTCCGGGAGTTGGTGATGGACAGGGAGGCCTGGTGTGCTGTGGTCCAAGGGGTCGCAAAGAGTCGGACACGACTGAGCAACTGAACTGTACTAGCTATTTGTATATATTATACTGAGAATTCAATCCCTCTTCACATTGGGTTTTGTTTTGTGTGTCTGTGTGTGTTCTATGAGTTCCTTAAATATTCTGGATATTAAACTCTTAAATACATGATTTGCAAATAGTTTTTATCATTTTATAGTCTGTCTTTTCACTTTTCTCTGTTTTATTGACGTATTATTGACATGTAGCATTGTATTAGTTTTAGGTGTGCAACAATGATTTGACATATGCATCTACTGCAAAATGACTACAAGTTTGGTTAGCACACATCACCTCATGTAGTTACAATTTTTCTGAGAAGAACTTTTAAAATATATTCTGTTAGCAACTTTCAAATATATGACATAGTTTTGATAGCCCCCATGCTGTACATACATCCCCAAAACTTATTTATTTTATAACTGGAAGTTTTTATCTTTTGACCATCTTCACCCATTTTTCTTATCCCCATATTCCAGACTCTGACAATCATGACTGTCAACTTCTTGAGGCACAAAATTTTTAATATTGATAAAGTCCAATTTGCTTATTTTTTTTTCTTCTGTTGCTTGTGCCTTTGGTGTCATAACTAATAATTCATCACCAAAGTCAAGGCCATAAAAATTCCCCCCCTATATTTCTTTTAAAGTTTTATAATTTTAGCTCTTATATTTAGGCCATGCATTTATTTTGAATCAATTTTTGCATATAGTATAAGAAAAGGGTTTTAACTTCATTCTTTTACAATTCTGGAAATTCAATTGTTTTAGTATCATTTGTCAAGAAATTATTCTTTCCTCATCAGATGATTTTGGCATCCTTATTAAACATCAATTAACCAAAAATGTATGTTTATTTCTAGATTTTCAATTCCATTTCATCACTTTATATGCAATCCTTATGCTAGTATTACATATGTGTATACACTTATGCCATTATCACATTCCTTTACTTATTGTAGATTTGTAATAAGCCTTGAAATGGAAAAAAAATAAAACATGAGTTTTCATGATTTTGTTGTCCTCTTTCAAGATTATTTTGGCCATTCACGGTCCTTTGCAATTCCGCAGGAATTGGAGGATAGGCTTTTTCTTCATCTTTGGGGAAAAAAAAAAAAAACGCTACTGGAATTTTGATAAAGATTCCATTAAACCTGTGAGATTAACTATTCCTACCCAAGAACACAAACCATACTTCCGAATATTTAGGTCTTTAATTTTTTTCAGCAATGTTCTGTTGTTTTCAGTGTATAAGTCTTTCACTTCCCTGATTTAATTTATTTCTAGGTATTTTATTCTTTTAGATGATATTATAAATAGAATAGTTTTCTTAATTTCACTTTTGGATTGTTCATTGCAACTTCATAGAAACAAAATTGATTTTTGTGTATTGATCTTGTCTCCTGCAACTTTGGTGAATTCATTCATTAGCTTTAGCTGCTTCCTTGTGGACTCTTCAGGATTATATCTACACACACACACACACACACACACACACACACACACCTATATACATCTCATATATAGAGAGGGATTATTTTACTTTCTCTTTCCAATTTGGATTTCTTTTCTTTTTCCGGTCTGATTTGTCAGGTGCAGTGATGAATAGCAGTAGTGAAAGTGGGATCCTGTCTTTTCCTGAGTAAAGATTTTAGCTTTCTACCACTGAGTATAATGTAGGGTGAGGTTTTTTTTTAATAATAAATGCCTCTTATAATGTTGAAGTTTCCTTCTTTTCATTGTGTGTGTGTGCTTTTGGCACGAAAAGATGTTGGATTTTGTCAAAAGCCTTTTCCTGCATCAAGATGACAATGGTTCGTTTTGTTCTGTTTTATTAAATTTATATCTATAAACATGGTATATTACACTGGTTGATGTTTTACATTGTAATTCAGCATTCACTTGGTTGTTGTAAACTTCTGACTTATCAGAGGTCTGAAAAATTTAGTTCTGACAGTTTATTCTCATTTTGATGCTATTGTGGAATGATGAAAACTTGAATCTCCCTATTCCTTTTTGCTGATGTTACTATTTTAATTTTTATCACATTTGATATCATAATTATTAAAAGTATACACAGAGTATTTCCCTCAAAATATGTTAGCTATTATCAGTCATAACAATAGCATTTTGTTGTGTGCAGACACTTAATCTCTTAAAAGGTTCATTGGCTTTTTGTGTTATTTGTTCAAGTTCTTTTGAATACTTCCAAATATAAGGGATTTGACCAGACAAAAGGCAAAGATATGAATATGAGGAAAACATAATCCTACCAGTGAGGAATCTACTGTGCTGTAGATAACACCATGGAGTTATAATACTATGTAAAATATATGAATATTCCGATATGATTAGTAGCACTGTTCAGTTAGTTATTCAGAAGAGACAGACGTTTTTTCTTCTCTCCCGAAAGAACTACAAATTCCTTGAATGTGGAGAGTACCTGTCATTTTTCCTTTTACACCTGTTCATTCCTCAGAGTTCCAAAATTTGGTGCTGTAGCCTTGTAGGAGGTAAATCTGAACTTGAACTATGTTTTTCAAGGTCACCTTATTGTTCAATAAACATGGAGCATATAGCTCTTGGAAACCTGAAACTTGATCATAGTCTGAAACCCATTGTTCACAGATACTTGATATTCTGACTTAAACTATACTGAATAACAGAAACTTACAGGTTTTAATAGTATCAATTAAATGGATTTTATAAGCTGAGAACAGATTGCTTTAAATATATATATATATAATCTAATATTTTTTCCTACTAAGTGAAAAATAGCAATTGGTTTGGGAAGCAAAAATTCTGTCTAATATTCTGGAAGGAAAACATATGCTAATGTTTTTGTTCTCTGCCTTATTCAAAAAATGTATTTAAAAAGAAAAGAGAAATAAAAATAATTCAGAATCTTTTACAACGGAGGTTATTTTCAAAGAGTAGATTTAAGAATTGATTGGGTTCAGTAACTAATATTACTAAGAAAAGTTAAATTCCCATACAGAAACACTGTAACTATAACAATCTTGCAAGGCAGCACAATAGGGCTCATCTTTATGTAACATAGTTTTATTAAATCTATCATCCTGGATGTGATGGTATGTACTATCTTTTGTGTTTTGCTATGACATCCTAATACATAGACATTATTAACTATAACCAATGGCTCACTTATTACTGGTCAAGGAAGTTATTTCTTATTTAAGCAGTTAAGCTTACTAGCCATAAATTACCAAAAATGAAAATACAAGTGATGCCAACACTTGTTGATATTCTTAAACATAAGTAAAAACATCAACATTTATTTTTATTTTCAACAATTAATTTTATGACAAAGTAAAACTAATCAAAGTGCTATGAGGAATCCATAGTGAAACCTTCCAAAAAAAAAGTCTCCTTGGTCTTAAAAAGCATACAAAATTTTGACATAACTGAGTGCAAATATGAAAATGAATTTGTCCCAGAAGACTTGAAGAACATATCTGCAGAAACCAGCCATGAGTATCATTAAAAATTCCCACAGTGGACTCAATGTGAAAGCAATGGATTTTATCCCATTTAAATATCTTTGATGATGCAATTTTAACAAAAATCTACATTAAGAACTTTTGGAATAGTTTATGGATATCTTTTTTGCCCATAAACTGTAAATTATAAAAAATCCTGTATTGTTTATACACACACACATATACACACACACATACAGTTGTCCCTCAGTATTTGCCAAGAATTGGTTACAGGAACCCTCCCACAGATATCAAAATCTATGAATGTTTAAGTTCTTTATATAAAATGGCATGGTATTTGCATATAGTATATGTGCATCATCCCATATATTTTAAATTATCTTGATTACTTATAATACCTAATGTAAATTCTATGTAAACAGTTGGTGTGAGACAAATTCAAGTTCTGCTTTTTGAAACTCTGGAATTCTACTTTTTTCAAATATTTTTGATCCTCAGTTGATTGAATCCATGGATGCAGAACCTGTGCCTACAGAGGCCTGACTGTGTGTGTGTGTGTGTGTGTGTGTGTGTGTATGGAAGAGAGCCAATTCTTCAGTAGGTTGATAAGAAGTCTGGGTTCCCTGAGGAGGAGAAAGGGGTCTGGGGTTCTCAAGGAGGAGAAAAGGACAAACTGTTTTTCCTATATTGCTTTGTCTGAGTCAATATAACAATGTATCCTGCTTTAGGACATGTTTCTCTTTCTTGAGAGTCTTCAGGAACCTTCTGAATCCTGTCATCTTAAAATGTATGCTGTGACAGTGGGTCTCGTAAGACCTTTTTATTGCTGGTACTAATCTTGTTAATTTAAGATGTGTGTTGTGGGAGTTAGTCTGGTAGAAGTATATAAGGCCTTGATAAGACAAGTGAGGGGGGCCTTCTTTGTCCCCTTCCTGATGTCTACGTCAGAAGCTTTCTCTGTTTTCTTTCACTTTAATAAAACTCTGCTACACAAAAGCTCTTAAGTGATCAAGCCTGGTTCCTGGTCCTGATGCTAAATCTTCTTCGGAGATCACAAATCCGACATTGTTCACCATAAGCTATTGTGTGTGTGTGTGTGTCCTTTGTCTACATCATTTAGTTTAGCACAAAGAGATTGGAATTATAAGCACATTTTAGATAATTTTCTATCCCCAAGTAACTCTTTTAAGGGGAAATAATATATATTTGAGAGGGGAAATAAAATATTAATAAAATGTATAAAGATTCAACCCACAGACTAAGTATAAAGAACTCTGTAATTTGTTTTGGAATAAGATCTGTTTGATTTTAACCAATACAGAGATTTTTATATGATCATGTTACAGACTACTAAACCATTTTTGTGCTTCCTTTTAACTAGTCGACTGCAGAGTATAACAAACATATACTGCTGACTTAATAATATGAAATCACGTATATAGATGTTTACCTAAACACTTTTATAAATGGCCAGATATTTTATACTCAAAATAAAAGGGAAAACACACATAAGTGAGAGAATAAAGGGAGAGAGTTGGTGGGAAAATAAAGGTAGACATTTATTTAATATTCTTGAATATATATTGTCAAATTTTCATCTAATAGGTTCTTTTAGAAGACAATAAAATGGTGGTTTTAAAAAAGTTCTGGAAAATTCTGAGATCCAATTGGTTTATTTGTCCATAATACCCTAGTTTTTAATTAAATACATGTTTCTAATTTTAAAAAAAGAAAAATTACTTTGCATACAATTATTATACATGGAAAAATCAGGCAAAAATATCAAAAGGCTTGAGATGTAGAATGTTATAAACAAAACAAAAATTATTAATTGGACTTTGAAGGCTCAAGGAAGTTATTTCTGGTTGGGAACAAATTACATTATTAAAGTCCATGTTCTATCAATAGTCACTCGGGTGGTTGGGTGGGAGTGTTTGTGTGAAACAGACAATATGCCATCTAAGAAACAGTAAGCCCACTGAACAGTCATGAGATGTGTGTTCATATTCTACCTGGCAAGTTTTAAACATTCTTTAAGGACATAGTTTTTGTTTGTTTGTTTTCTTGTCTCTATGAATAAGTACATTGTCCTCTGGAGAACCTAAGTTCTAAAATAGCCAAAAAAAAAAAAAATACATTGGCATTATTATCTCAGTCATCGATTCACAAACATGTGGCTCTTCCAGTATGGACAATATTTATCTTTATGTGTCTTTCTTTAAGGGAAAAAAATAGCCCAGTTAAAAGACTTTTCGGCATATGATAAAACTGGGAGGAGGACTATGACAGATACACTATAGCAGCCAGGTGTTTTAATGGCTGCTTATTAGAGTCAGTGAGAATAGTATCTGTCATAATATATTTTTCTTGCAAAATTAATAAAATTATCCCAAAATATATGCCATCAAGCCACATTTTATTCAAATTCATATTTTTTAGCATCTAAAGAGACTCTACCAACTCCAATTTAACTAGAGTTCTGGAGTCAGAAAAGAAAATTCTTGCATCTCCCCTCTAGTTGATTCAGCAGTGTACTAAGATCTACTTTTATTTTCTTGGATTGCCAAGCTTTATATGAACACTATACAGTTAAAAAATTTTTACAAGAATATCAGTTTTAGATATATAATAGGTTACTGAATACCATTTATTGAGAAATCTAACAGTATTTATAAATACTCAGAATAGTTAAAAACTTCAGAAACATTCTCATGCCACCCCCCAAATGAATAACTGCTGGTACAATTCTCTGAATGTGGTAGGTATCTTAAACACAAGAAGCTTTGGGAAAATGTCTCAAATCATTTTGACAGCCTGACTTTATTTAGCCTCTTAACATCTATGAGTTAAAATATCAGAATTTGGTTATAGACATATAACTTTTGATATATTGAGTTTGCAATCTGACATATATTTCTTCATAAATGTCAACAGATGTCATACATTTAATTCTGCCATTGTGTTTCATCCATACTCACGCACGGTGCCTGTAGGTGAGGGGGAAGATGAGACTTAGTCACTGCTATGAAGGTGTTTCTGTGTTTCAGGAATAGATTCAAAGGGCTCTGTCCCAAAGCACAGCTTTTACTTTAACTTCAATTTTTTTACTTGGAGTTGAGTTGTTGCCAAAATTCATACCATATTTTTTAAAAAGTTAATTTTTGTTTATTTTTCCTATAGGGAAAACAAAACAAGATCACCCTTTTTTAAGAGGAGAGAAAATAGAAAAGGCCCAGTGTATTTCAAATTTAAATGGGTAATATTTATGATATATAAGTGATGTCTCAATAAAGATGTGTGATTTTAAATGTTAAAAAAAAAAAAGAATAAAAAAAAAAAAAAGCATCAATTCTTTGGCGCTCAGCTTTCTTCACATTCCAACTCTCACATCCATACATGACTACTGGAAAAATCATAGCCTTGACTAGACGGACCTTTGTTGGCAAAGTAACATCTCTGCTTTGAATATGCTATCTAGGTTGGTCATAACTTTCCTTCCAAGGAGTAAGCGTCTTTTAATTTCATGGCTGCAATCACCATCTGCAGTGATTGTGGAGCCCAAAAAAATAAAGTCTGACACTGTTTCCAATGTTTCCCCATCTGTTTCCCATGAAGTGATGGGAACAGATGCCATGATCTTCATTTTCTGAATGTTGAGCTTTAAGCCAACTTTTTCACTCTCCTCTTTCACCTTTTCAAGAGGCTTTTTAGTTCCTCTTCACTTGCTGCTATAAGGGTGGTATCATCTGCATATCTAAGGTTATTAATATTTCTCCCAGCAATCTTGATTCCAGCTTGTGCTTCTTCCAGCCCAGCGTTTCTCATGAAGTACTCTGCATAGAAGTTAAATAAGCAGGGTGACAGTATACAGGCTTGACGTACTTCTTTTCCAATTAGGAACCACTCTGTTGTTCCATGTCCAGTTCTAACTGTTGCTTCCTGACCTGCATACAGATTTCTCAAGAGGCAGGTCAGGTGGTCTGGTATTCCCATCTCTTTCAGAATTTTCCACAGTTTATTGTGATCCACACAGTCAAAGGCTTTAGCATAATCAAAGCCTACTACTTTGGCAGAAGTAGATGTTTTTCTGGAACTCTCTTGCTTTTTCTATGATCCAGCGGATGTTGGCAATTTGATCTCTGGTTCCTCTGCCTTTTCTAAAACCAGCTTGAACATCTGGAAGTTCACAGTTCACGTACTGCTGAAGCCTGGCTTGGAGAATTTTGAGCATTACTTTACTAGCATGTGAGATGAGTGCAATTGTGCGGTAGTTTGAGCATTCTTTGGCATTGCCTTTCTTTGGGATTGGAATGAAAACTGACCTTTTCCAGTCCTGTGGCCACTGCTGAGTTTTCCAAATTTGCTGGCATATTGAGTGCAGCACTTTCACAGCATCATCTTTCAGGATTTGAAATAGCTCAACTGGGATTCCATCACCTCCACTAGCTTTGTTTGTAGTGATGCTTTCTAAGGCCCACTTGACTTCACATTCCAGGATGTCTGGCTCTAGATGAGTGATCACACCATTGTGATTATTTGGGTCATGAAGATCTTTTTTGTACAGTTCTTCTGTGTATTCTTGAGACCTCTTCTTAATATCTTCTGCTTCTGTTAGGTTCATACCATTTCTGTCCTTTATCAAGCCCATCTTTGCATGAAATGTTCCCTTGGTATCTCTAATTTTCTTGAAGAGATCTCTAGTCTTTCTTGTTCTGTTGTTTTCCTCTATTTCTTTGCATTGATTGCTGAGGAGGGCTTTCTTACCTCTCCTTGCTATTCTTTGGAACTCTGCATTCAGATGCTTATATCTTTCCTTTTCTCCTTTGCTTTTCCACACAAAAATCAATATTGACTAAACATTTCTTGAATTACACCACTTCCAGAAAAATTGTATGATTATTACTCCCAGGCATTAAAACAAACAAAAAAAAAAACCTACTTTTGAAAAGTGAAAAAAAGAAAAAAGGGAGATGGTAGAGAGCCAAACAGAATACATATTCAGATAGGAAGAGAAGGAAGTCCAGGAGAATTGGTTAGAGGAGGTGGAATTCAGAACATTTTCTGATTCTACTTTGGTAGGGGTCTCACGTCAGTCAGTACTGAGAATAAAGAATGGCCCAGCCCAGGGCTCTGTCGGCATTAAGAACGGTAAAGAAAGTGGTGGATGTGGGAGGGACAGGTCCAGAAAGAAATGCAGAGTGGGAGGGAGGACTATGAAATTAACCATATAACTGGGAGAGTCAACACATTGGACAAAAGTTCCTCCTTCTCTCCTTTTCTCTCCTCTCTCCCTGCTCCTCCTCTTTCTCTCTTTAGAAATCTTAAAGCACAAGAAGTGGTAATCAATCTGTTATCAGCTTCAGAAGAAAAAAAAGTATAATGTTCCTTGCATTTAATATCACACTCTGTTTTGATAACAGCCAATTCCTAATTAACCTAACAATGCATTCTCAATAATGACACAAAATTAGAACAATCACACACTCAATTTTAATTCTCTGGCTTAACTCTTACTTAATTTTCACATGATAATTAGCACAAATAACTACTTACAGACAATCTCTGATTAAGAAATGGCTTCTTCTTGACCTGATGGATCTGATAACTACCTGTTGTGAGAGTCTGCATTTCTGTTTCATTATCTTTTTAGGATAGTCACAACACCAAAACAAATTCTTGTTGTTTGAAAATATCTGATTATAATATATCTAAACTGCCATTCTACTTGACAAATCAGACTATTAAGGCCTAAAAAAAAAAAAAGAAAAAACTTCCCTGATGGCTCAGAAGGTAAAGACTCTGCTTGCAATGCAGGAGAGCCAGGCTCCAACCCTGGATCAGGACAATACCCTGGAAAAGGAAATGACAACCCACTCCAGTATTCTTGCCTGGGAAATTCCATGGACAGAGTAGCCTGGTGGGCTATAGTCCATGGGGTCGCAGAGTCTGGCACAGCTGAAGGAATAACAAGCAAGCACTATAGCCTAAAAACCAAAGTTTTATCTCAGCACAGCAGCTAAGATTTTCATAACATTTAGTTATACCTTTGGAGAAGGCAATGGCACCCGACTCCAGTACTCTTGTCTGGAAAATCCCATGGACGGAGGAGCCTGGTAGGCTGCAGTCCATGGGGTCGCTGAGAGTCGGACACGACTGAGCGACTTCACTTTCACTTTTCACTTTCATACATTGGAGAAGGAAATGGCAACCCACTCCAGTGTTCTTGCCTGGAGAATCCCAGGGACGGGGGAGCCTGGTGGGCTGCCGTCTGTGGGGTTGCACAGAGTCGGACACGACTGACGCGACTTAGCAGCAGCAGCAGTTATACCTTGATCATTTTTCACTGTTCTAGTAAAAAGGATCAGTCTGCAAATGTGGAGGCTGATATAGAATTTTAGTGTTTTAAATAAATTTCTCCTTAACTATTCTGTATTTAAAATCACACCAAGATTTCAAATTGGCTCAATCAGATATGCCCTCTTTCAGAAGTCTTTTGAACTGCCCTTCAGACTGGAAGTGTTCTCTGAGCTCTTCCAAACATTTAAAGTACTGTGTTCCTGTGTTTTTTAATGCAGACTTTTATATTCATATCTTCAGTTACTTAAAGATAGTAACTATGTTTTCTTTTCATCAGCAATTCCCACTCCACCTGTCACTGACTTCTCTGAACTTACAAATGCTCAATAAATGTTTCTTAACTTCAAGCAAATTAAAAGCAAATTGCCTTTCATCAAAACAAATTAAAACCAGTTTCTGGTAGTAGCTTCTTTTCAATTTTATTTTTTTAACCTCATTCAAAATAAGAAAACACTGTGATGTAACTTGTGAATTATTTTCAGAAATGAAGAAATGCAATTTTAACAGTGAAATATATCTACGCAGATGTTGTATGTACTTGAATTAAGTACAATATAATTTATATGATAGAGCTGAAAACCTTCTTATAGGTAACAAGTTTTCACTTAAATATAGAATAAAACTGGCTACATTACTGATTTATATTCTAATATTATATTTTAGGCAAGTCATGGAAAATAAAAATACTGTGAAAAACTTGGTATTTATACATTTTATAAAATGTTCATTAACATAATTGGATATAATATATATGTATGTATGTATGTACTTGAATTAAGTACAATATGTACTTAATGTATGTACTTGAATGAATTAAATACAATATAATTTATATGATAGAGCTGAAAACCTTCTTATAGGTAACAAGTTTTCACTTAAATATAGAATAAAACTGGCTACATTACTGATTTATATTCTAATATTATATTTTAGGCAAGTCATGGAAAATAAAAATACTGTGAAAAACTTGGTATTTATACATTTTATAAAATGTTCATTAACATAATTGGATATAATATATAATATATATTGGGGAAAATTTGTATTTTAGTATATATAATATTGAGTTAACTCTTTTCTATCAGCTGCTATCTGATAACCAATAAAAAGCCATTTTTATGAATGTAATATTTTTTAATAAATCCAATTTACAATTATTTAAAATATTTTTATAATACTGCATATTAAAAACTTCTTACTATTTATGCTTTTATGTGATCATCTTAAGATTTCACATTAATATAAGAGGCTGTTTAAAATATTTGCAAATGATCAGACTGACAAGTGGTTAATCTCCAAGATTTACAAATGGCTCATGCAGCTTAATATGAAAAAAACAAACAACTCAATCAAAAACTGAGCAGAAGAACTAAATAGACATTTATCCAAAGAAGACATACAGATGTCTAAAAAACACATGAAAAGATGATCAACACTGCTTCTTATTAGAGAAATGCAAATCAAATCTGCAATGAGGTATCACCTTATACCAGTTAGAATGGCTATCATCAACAAGTCTACAAACAATAAATGCTGGAGAGGGTACTGAGAAAAGGGAACACTTCTCAGCTGTTGGTGGAATTTTTAGTTTTAAAAAACTTAAAATAGAGCTACAATATGATTCAACAATCCTACTCCTAGACATATAACTGGAGAAAAACAAGACTCAAAAGGACATATGTAATCAAATGTTCATTGCAACACTATTTACAATAGCCAAGATATGGAAGCAACCTAAATGTCCATCGACAGATGAGTGGATAAATAAGAAATAGTACATACATACAGTGGAATATTACTCAGCCATTAAAAAGAATGAAAAATGTTATTTACCACAACATGAATAGACTTGGAGATTATCATACTAAGTGAAGTAAGTCAGAGAAAGACATGAGGTGATATCACTTATATGCAGAATCTAAAAAAGAATGATACAAATGAACTTATTTACAAAATAGGAATAGACTCATAGAGAATGAATTTACTGTTACCAGGGCATAAGAGTAGGGAGAAGGAATAAACTGTAACTTGGGATTGACATGTACATCTTGCTATATTTAAAATGAGCAATCAACAAGGACCTACTGTATAATACAGGGAACTCTTCTCAATATTATCTAACAACCTAAATGAGAAGATAATTTGAAAAAATAGATACATGAATAACTGAACCACTTTGCTGCATACCTGAAACTAACACTGTGAATCTACTGTACTCCAACATAAAATGGCAATTAAAATTTTTAAATAAAAATAAAATTAAATAGTAAGCTGTTATTTCAAAAAAAGAGCTTATTTATTCAAAAGCAAATGTTTGCACCGGACAGGGTGCTGAACTTATAAGTATTATGCTTACTTATGTGTTATCTAATTTTAAAATGATTTTTCCCTCTGTTTTGATTATTTAGAGAGATGTACAGGCTAGCAATATCATATATCACTAACTGAATCCACTGCAAAAGTGGGGAGATGAGTGAATGTCTAACCTTAAAAGAAAAATTTTGTACCACTGTAGTTCACAGAAGTTGGAAAGGACAATACTTTTACCACTTAGGAACCAAACATTAAATACAATGTAGAATATAAGACTATTATTCATGCCATAATTTGAAAAAAGTATGATAAAATAGGAGAACTGAAACTGAATTTCTTATTTAAATGGTGGTATTTGAGGTAACTATTATTTATTTCACAGTTTAACTTAAAGTATGAAAAAAAAGTGAATTGTTAGTATATTCATCAGACCATACTTGTCTTTCTCTACTATTTAATGGTGTTTAATACACCCATATTTCAAAGTTGAGATCAAATACATTCAATATTTGGTCAGTCTATATGGGTATGACTGTGATTACTGTAACCAGAACTTCTGGTTCTTCCTGAAGCAGTCTCTTCAGGGAAATCTTTTTTTCCCATTTATTTGAAAAACTAAAAGAAAAATATGAACAGAATCTTGCACCAGAAGAGTCACTTAATTATAATCTTATGAAGTCAAGTGGACCTCAGGAAACATCACTACAAACAAAGCTAGTGGAGGTGACGGAATTCCAGGTGAGCTATTTCAAATCCTAAAAGATGATGCTGTGAAAGTGCTGCACTCAATATGCCAGCAAATTTGGAAAACTCAGCAGTGGCCACAGGACAGGAAAAGGTTAGTTTTCATTCCAATCCCAAAGAAAGGCAATGCCAAAGAATGCTCAAACTACCACACAACTGCACTTATCTCACACTCTAGGAAAGTAATGCTCAAAATTCTCCAAGCCAGGCTTCAGCTATACGTGAACCGTGAACTTCCAGATTTTCAAGCTGGTTTTCGAAAAGACAGAGGAACCAGAGATCAAATTGCCAACATCCGCTGGATCATCGAAAAAGCAAGAGAGTTCCAGAAAAACATCTACTTACTTCTGCTTTATTGACTATGACAAAGCCTTTGACTGTGTGGATCACAACAAAATGTGGAAAATTCTTAAAGTGATGGGAATATCAGACCACCTTGACCTGCTTCCTGAGAAATCTTTATGCGGGTCAACAAGCAACAGTTAGAACTGGACATGGAACAACAGACTCCTTCCAAATCAGGAAAGGAGTATGTCAAGGCTGTATATTGTCACCCTGCTTATTAAACTAATATGCAGAGTACCACATGCAGAATGTAGAGCTAGAGAAAGCACAAGCTGAAATCAAGATTGCTGGGAGAAATAATAATTTCAGATATGCAGATAACACCACCCTTATTGCAGAAAGTGAAGAACTAAAGAGCTTCTTGATGAAAGTGAAAGGGAAGAATGAAAAAGTTGGCTTAAAACTCAACCTTCAGAAAACTAAGATGATAGCATCTGGTCCCATCACTTCTTGGCAAATAGAGGGGGAAACAATGGAAACATTGACAGACTTTATTTTGGGAGGACTCTACAATCACTGCAAATGGTGACTGCAGCCATGAAATTAAAAGACACTTGATCCTTGGAAGGAAAGCTATGATATATCTGCTGCTGTTGCTGCAGCTGCTAAGTCGCTTCAGTCGTGTCCGACTCTGTGTGACCCCATAGAAGGTAGCCCACCAGGCTCCCCTGTCCCTGGGATTCTCCAGGCAAGAACAGTGGAGTGGGTTGCCATTTCCTTCTTCAATGCATGCAAGTGAAAAGTGAAAGTAAAGTCGCTCAGTTGTGTCCGACTCTTAGCAACCCCATGGACTGCAGCCCACCAGGCTCCTCTGTCCATGGGATTTTCAAGAGTACTGGAGTGGGGTGCCATTGCCTTCTCAGATGATATACCTAGACAGCATATTAAAAAGCAGAGACATTACTTTGCCAGTAAAGGTCTGTCTAGTAAAAGGTATGGTTTTTCCAGTAGTCATTTATGGATGTGAGAGCTGGACTATAAAGAAAGCTGAGCATCAAAGAATTGATGCTTTTGAACTGTGGTGTGGAGAAGACTCTTGAGAGTCCCTTGGACTGCAAGGAGATCAAACCAGTCCATTCTAAAGGAAAGCAGTCCTGAATACTCATTGAAAGGACTGATGCTGAAGCTGAAACTCCAATACTTAGGCCACCTGATGGGAAGAACTGACTCACTAGAAAAGGCCCTGATGCTGAGAAAGATTGAAGGTGGAAGAAGAAGGGGCTGATAGAGGATGAGATGGTTGGATGGCATCACTGACTCGATGGACATGAGTTTGAGTAAGCTCTGGGAGTTTGTGATGGACAGGGAAGCCTAGCGTGCTGCAGTCCATGGGGTCACAGAGTTTGATACGACTGAGTGACTGAACTGAACTGAACTATGAGCTCATAATGGCTCCAATCTGTAGTGAAATGTCTAAATACCATGGCCTTAGTGAGATAGAATGGTATTTGATTTATATTTTATTGCATTATGCACAAAACACAAACTGCTAATAATTAGATTTCATTGTGATTATTGTTCCTAAATTTTATTTCAACATAAGGAATATAATAAGAAAGTTGATCTTTAAAGCTCTAACAAAATACTGCAAAATTTACATATCCTAATTCACAGTTTAGCAAAAACACACTTGACGTATTTATACATGGTCAATATTTTACTCCTTGGTGTAAATATTTTACTCCTTAGATTTCTTATTCTGGAAAAAGGATATTATATAGTTTCCTTGAGGTCAAAATTTTCAGCCAGGGCAACAGTCTGTCAGTGACTATTGACTATTTAGGGAAAATACTAGTGATTTTTTTGAAAAATCTATATGTTTACCTTCAATTGTAAAGTAAAAAATAGCCCAAGTGAACCATGATGATGACACAGAGAAAAACAGTATCTCCTATATTGCTGCTATAGAGACAGGAAAAAAAATAGAAAAGTGGCAAGTTGAAATCAATACTAATTTTAGCCTTATTGATAGGAGACTTCATGATCACCAGACTGACCAAAAAGCACAGGACAGCTGGTCGGTTGCAAAGGCCACATCTGTCTGTCTTTTCTTCACTTCTTAGTGGATATGAATGGAACTGTCTATGTTTATTTCTAAATATACACACAAAAAAATCTGACTTTGCAAGTTGACAGAAGATTGCAAGACTCTTGTTGATCTTGCTGAGATTACACTGTTTTAAAAACTAATACTTACAAGAAGGAAAAATTCTATAAAAATTAACTAGTCATTATTTGAGGTGATGGGCTGGTTAAAGCAGACTGCTGCTTTAATAAAAATTACATGCCAAGGCTAGAGAAACATCCTTTCTAACAAATCTTGCTAAAGTTAGTATATAACTGGCAAAAATTTTCCATTTTCCCACATGAAGGCAAAATTTCACCTGAACTTGTAATATACCGTAAACCTAGATCTAGGTACACACTTGCTTTTAGACAAGCACAATTTATTTTTGAGAGGGGAAGGTGGGTAGAGACTACCCTCAACATTATTCATTTGTTTCTCCATTCATTCATCATCATTCCATTCATTCACTCAATAGATAAATTTTAACTGCCAACTATATACACCTTATACTAGGAATTTTAGAGTTTCGGGGTACAAGAGCATACAACACTGACAAAAATCTCTGCCCTTAAAGAGTATGTAATTTTATTAGAATAAACAGATAAGCAAATAAATAACTTTTAAAAATAATGCCACATAGGGATAACTATATTTTTTTAAAATACAGTTTAAAAAAAAACTATAAATTTTAAACTATAAAAAATACATAATTTTTTTATAGTTTAAAATATAAATATTTTAAATATAAAATCTGAGAGCAGTTCATGCAGAAAGATCAACAGGTGAAAAGGCCCTGATGCAGAAAATGGCAATGATTACTTCACTGGAAGAAGAAATCTTAAAAATGCAAATGCAGTATCAGAAATAACTATTGATAGAAGTTACTGTTTCTTATAGCAATCTGTCTTTACTCAAATACTGGGAACTGGGAGATCACTATCTCTTGCTGCTGTTGCTGCTTAGTCACTTCAATCATATCTGACTCTGTGCAACCCCATAGACAGCAGCCCACCAGGCTCCTCTGCCCCTGGGATTCTCCAGGCAAGAATACTGGACTGGGTTGCCATTTCCTTCTCCAATGCATGCATGCATGCTAAGTCACTTCAGTCGGGTCCAACTCTGTGCGACCCTATGGACAGCAGCTCACCAGGCTCCTCTGTCCACGGGATTCTCTACACAAGAATACTGGAGTGGGTTGCCATTTCCTTCTCCTAAGATTGGATAATATCAAGTTCTTTGCATTAAGTATCCCAATTCATTAATCCCTCTCAACTATGGACTTTTTTCACCTATCATAAATAATATATGTTTATGCAGAATTTATTTGGTGACCTAACAAATGCAGTAATGTTTATGGTTAACCAGAGAAAAATCCACCTAATCAGCCTGAACTTCCCATAATGCAGACTTCACTAGATGGTGGCTATTTTTTGATCTTTCAAAATTATCTTAAAATATAATTCTTAAAATACTGAGAAAAATCTATGAATTTGACAGATTTATGGAGTGGAAGATACCACTGCAAATCAGATGCACATTCTGTATTTAAACATATATAACATTATGGGCTCAATAAAGGAAAGAAGTGGTATGGACCTGACAGAAGCAGAAGATATCAAGAAGAGGTGGCAAGAATACACAGAAGAACTGTACAAAAAAGATCTTCATGACCCAGATAATCATGATGGTGTGATCACTCACCTAGAGCCAGACATCCTGGAATGTGAAGTCAAGTGGGCCTTAGAAAGCATCACTATGAACAAAGCTAGTGGAAGTGATGGAATTCCAGTTGAGCTATTTCAAATCCTGAAAGATGATGCTGTGAAAGTGCTGCACTCAATATGCCAGCAAATTGGGAAAACTCAGCAGTGGCCACAGGACTGGAAAAGGTCAGTTTTCATTCCAATCCCAAAGAAAGGCAATGCCAAAGAATGCTCAAACTACCACACAATTGCACTCATCTCACATGCTAGTAAAGTAATGCTCAAAATTCTCCAAGCCAGGCTTCAGCAATATGTGAACAGTGAACTTCCTGATGTTCAATCTGGTTTTAGAAAAGGCAGAGGAACCAGAGATCAAATTGCCAAAATCTGCTGGATCATGGAAAAAGCAAGAGAGTTCCAGAAAAACATCTATTTCTGCTTTATTGACTATGCCAAAGCCTTTGACTGTGTGAGTCACAATAAACTGTGGAAAATTCTGAAAGAGATGGGAATACCAGAGCACCTGACCTGCCTCTTGAGAAATCTGTATGCAGGTCAGGAAGCAACAGTTAGAACTGGACATGGAACAACAGACTGGTTCCAAATAGGAAAAGGAGTATGTCAAGGCTGTATCTTGTCACCCTGCTTATTTAATTTATATGCAGAGCACATCATGAGAAACACTGGACTGGAAGAAACACAAGCTGGAATCAAGATTGCCAGGAGAAATCTCAATAACCTCAGATATACAGATGACACCACCCTTATGGCAGAAAGTGAAGAGGAACTAAAAAGCCTCTTGATGAAGGTGAAAGAGGAGAGTGAAAAAGTTGGCTTAAAGCTCAACGTTCAGAAAACGAACATCATGGCATCTGGTCCCATCACTTCATGGGAAATCGATGGGGAAACAGTGGAAACAGTGTCAGACTTTATTTTTGGGGGCTCCAAAATCACTGCAGATGGTGACTGCAGCCATGAAATTAAAAGACACTTACTCCTTGGAAGGAAAGTTATGTCCAACCTAGATAGCATATTCAAAAGCAGAGACATTACTTTGCCAACTAAGGTCCGTCTAGTCAAGGCTATGGTTTTTCCAGTGGTCATGTATGGATGTGAGAGTTGGACTGTGAAGAAGGCTGAGCGCCAAAGAATTGATGCTTTTGAACTGTGGTGTTGGAGAAGACTCTTGAGAGTCCCTTGGACTGCAAGGAGATCCAACCAGTCCATTCAGAAGGAGATCAGTCCTGGGATTTCTTTGGAGGGAATGATGCTAAAGCTGAAAGTCCAGTACTTTGGCCACCTCACGCGAAGAGTTGACTCATTGGAAAAGACTCTGATGCTGGGAGGGATTGGGGGCAGGAGGAGAAGGGGATGACAGAGGATGAGATGGCTGGATGGCATCACTGACTCGATGGACGTGAGTCTGAGTGAACTCTGGGAGTTGGTGATGGACAGGGAGGCCTGGCGGGCTTCGATTCATGGGGTCACAAAGAGTCAGACGCGACTGAGCAACTGAACTGAACTGAACTGAACTGAACATATTGTATACATAGATATGTGTGTGTTAGTCACACAGTCATATTCAGTGCTTTACAACCCCATGGACTGCAGTCCATCAGGCTCCTCTGTCCATGGGATTTCCCAAGCAGGAATACTGGAGTGGGTTGCCATTTCCTCCTCTGGGGGATCTTCTTGACTGACCCAGGGATCAAATCCAAGTCTCCTGCATTGCAGGCAGATTCTTTACCATTTGAGCCACTGTACCGAGATATATTTACTCATAAACATATGCATGCAAACTTATTGGAACAGCAAATTGGAACAGCTTTGTTCCAATTAGAACAGCTATGAAGGTGTGCCAGTTGCCATATGCTAGTGTCCCTTTCTACAGCATATTATTGAGCTAACAACAATCTTTCAGTGAAAGATAACTAAAGAAAGAAGCAGGACGAGGGGTAGGGGCTTCTAACCACAATAAAGATCTGATTCTTTCTCAGCCAACTCTGTGGAGTGCTCGGGAGCAAAGATGTCTTGGTAGAGGAGTTCCTAGATGGATAGATGACCAGGCCCCTGCCCTGAAAATGCTTAGTCATTGGCTGGGGGCTATCCAGGAGAGCATAAACTCAGTAGATCCTGAAAGTGCCAGTAGGCTGATAACCATCAACAATCCCTTTTCCAGGGATTCTTCCTAGCCCAGGGATCGAACCCAGGTCTCCCGCCTTGTAGACAGACGCTTTACTGTCTGAGCCATAGGGAAGTCCACAGATGTAGTTAGGGTTACAGAAACCTGTTGAGGAGAAACAACAATCTTTCAGTGAAGGATAACTAAAGAAAGAAGCAGGAGGAAGAGTTTACTCTGGCTTAGAGGGTAAAAAGCATTTGCCTGCAATGCAGGAGACCCGGGTTCGATCCCTGGGTCGGGAAGATCCCCTGGAGCAGGAAATGGCAATCCACTCCAGTATTCTTGCCTGGAAAATCCCACGGACAGAGGAGCCTGGTAGGCTACAGTCCATGGGGCCCGCAAAGGGTCAGAAACGACTGAGCGACTCCACAACTACATCTGAGCATCTGTCCCCTGGAGGACTCAAGTGACACACATATATATATTAGATGTACATGTAAATATCTATTAATTTAGAGTAGATTACTGCATTACTGGGGCTTCCCTGGTGGCTCAGATGGTAAAGAATCTGCCTGCAATGCAAAGGCCCCAGGTTCAATCCCAGGGTTGGGAATATCCTCTGGAGAAGAGAATGGCTACCCAATCCAGTATTCTTGCCTGAAAGTTCCCGGGACAGAGAAGCCTGGTGGGCTATAGTCTGTGAGGTCACAAAGAGTCAGACACAATGGAGCAACTAACACTTTCACTTTCACAACACACTATAACACTCTTCATTTATAGTGAAATCTTTTCTATTTGAATACTAAAAAGAGGCGTTCTCATAATAAGACATCTGACATTTGTGTAAAAATTCTTTGAGATCCTCAGTAGAGTAGGCAGCCTCAATAGAACACTTTTTTATAGGGTTTGATATAGGATTTGGTTGTCTCATCTAAATTATTGAATTATTAAAAGACCAGGCAATACTTCTTAGAAGCTGTTTTTACATCTGAGATGACCTCATGTCATAAAAATAAAATGTTACTGTAAGATAAATCTTTATTATATGTTTTTTACTTTTATTGAATTGATAGCATTCACCTTGATTACATAGGTAAAACATAATCACAGTAAAATAACTCAGAGTGAAAGTGAAAGTAATAGTTGCTCAGTCATGTCCGATGCTTTGCAACCCCACGGACTGTAGCTCACCAGGCTCCTCTGTCCATGGAATTTTTCAGGCAAGTATACTGGATTGGGTTCCCAGTCCTTTCTTCAGGGGATCTTCCCGACCCAGGGATCAAATCTCGGTCTCTCACATTGCAGGGAGATTCTTTAATGTCTGAGCCACCATAATGTCTGAGGGAAACCATAACTAAAATGTGTACATTCACAAATGTAGGATAATTTTTGATAAACAAAAATATTTTAATTTGTTAATGAGGATTTCCATAGTACTTTATGTATCCTTCAGGATTTCCAACACTTGACTCATTGACTCAACTCTTGACTCATTCTCAGAGTTTTGACTAATGAAATTGGAAAGACTGTCAGTAATTGTTCCTTACTTTCAGCAAAGAGAATTAAAGTCAATTGGAATAACAGTTCAAGATTTCACCCTGATTATTCACATAGAATTTCCTATTTTACAAATTTTTCACAGAAGCAGAAACATTTAATTAATATTTTCTGTAAACAGAAAAATAGTTGAAATAACATGGGGAGCATTTTATTTATATAAATTTATTTTATAGTGTCTAAGGCTCATTAAACACAGAAAATATTTACCATCACTATCCATTAAGAGTAATGTAAAAATAGCTGCTAATATAATTGTGGACTCCCTAGGTAGTTATATAATATATAGCAATTAACTCTGCACTAAAATAATAACTTACCAAAAAAGATGTTTTCTCCTATTCAATCAATTAGAAAAGGATATTTTTTGAGAAAAGCTGTTTCATATTTTTTAATTAATTGAAATAAACTTTGGCACAGGAAGTTTTGTTCACTGAGATAAATTATATGTCAAGATGGCTCAAAATCAAATATTTTTTTCATCTATGAAGCAAAAGTTTCTTGGCCTTCTCCCAAGATTATATTCTTCCTAGAAATAAGAAATGATGCTGTCTCATGCATCGAACCTGGACTGGTGCACTGGGATGACCCTGGGGGATGGGATGGGGAGGGAGGTGTGGGAGGGGGATTCTGGATGGGGAACACATGTGCGCCCATGGCTGATTCATGTCGATGTTTGACAAAAACCACTACAATACTGTAAAGTAATTAGCCTCCAATTAAAATACATAAATTAATTTTAAAATAATAAAAATAAAGCAAACAAAAAAAAAGCATAATAAAAAGAAATGATGCTATTATCCTTTTGTGTTACTCCTATGCCACACTTATATCAAATGTAATCATGCCCGCTTTTCAAAAAAAAAGCTACATGAAAAACCCATAAATAAATAAAACATTTTGACTTTGAATAGGGTTCCCACCACAAATGAATTACCACAAGAGTAAATAACAAAATAGTAATTCACGTTCCCCTTCACCAAGTTTAATGGAAGCATCTCTATATCACAGATCATTTAAGAGAAATTTATGATGCTGAAAGAAAGCACACCATATTTGAGCCTAAATGACCACAAACAATGAGCCAGTTTTGGGTGTTAAGCAAGGAATTCAATAGAAATGTGATTTAAAAGGGCATAAATGATAGCATTTTATAATTAATCTTTAATTGATTGGCAAGTGCTTTGACAATACTGATTTTTATTTTCCCCATTCAGGGGAAATGGCTGAATGTCATTCATTGACAGGCAGACTCCTTACCATCTGAACACCAGGGAAGCCCCTCATTCTAGGCAACCTGCTTCATTTATCTAGTTTCACTTTCCTACAATAAAGAAGTTGTATTAGAGGCAATCTACTTCATGTTTTAGGAGTCGGACACCAAAATGAGTAAGTCAGAATGAACTAAGACAAAAGACTGCTTTGGTAAGAAAAGTGCCATATAAAGCCTTTAAATCTCAAAACCCATGGGAAATGCATTTAGTCCAAAACTCTCCAAAGTCCCAAATTCAGGAATTTTGGACCAAATCTCCCAGGTACTTACAGCTCTAAAAAGAAATCCAGAAAATTACTGGTATTGTGAGCTAATAAGATATAAGGGAGACAAAAGACTGTAGAGGAGATTAAAGTGAGAAACTTTCTAATTCTTCACTGAGTCCTCTTATAGAGCTGGATATCAATGTTTATATTCTTTTACCTTATTCTTAAGTCATCCAGTATTGCTTAATGCCATTTCTTTTGAGAAGAAAAATTAGTTGGTAGGGAAAAAAGACCAAAAGTATTCCAGCTCACATCCTAAACACATTTACTGGGGACTTACTATGTGCAAGGCACTTATGGACTGAATGTTTGGGTCCTCTCAAAATTCATGTATGTGAGCACTAACCACCAATGTATTAAGAGGTATGCTCTCCAGTAAGCAATTAGATTTTGAAGCGCAACCCTCACAAATAGCATTAGTGCCCTGAAAAAGTAGACAAGAGAGTTTGTATTCTCTGCAGTGAGGACACAATGAGAAGATTATCATCTACAAACCAGAAGATGGGATCTGGTGGATACTCACCAGACTTCAAATCCATCACCACCTTGATCTGGACTACCTCAACTCCAGAACTGCGAGAAACAGATGTTTGTTAAGTCACTCAGTCTATGGTAATTGTTATAGCAGCCTGAACTAAGTATTGTACCAGATTATTTTGGATAAATCAGGTAACAACACTGACAAAGATACTTGCTCTTGTGGGGATTATATTCTGTAGCAAGAGACAGGCAACAATCATTAAACTTAATAAAATGAGTAATTCATGTATATGTGAGAAAACAGTAGGTGCTATGGAGAAAATAAAGGGAAAGAAGAAATTAAAATAAAGTAGAAGAAACTGGGAGGGCAAAAGGTTAGGGGTGGAGGGCTACCTTATTAAAAAAAAAAAAAAAGGTTCAGAGTAGATCTCGGTGCAGCAAAATCTGACCAAAGACTTGAAAGGTGTAAGTGAGTCAAGTAAGCACACTCACAGGTGAAAGGGGCGCTGCAGTCCTGTGCTCAGAGGGCAGCACTGATCCTGTGCCTAGGGAACAGCAAAGAGGGCACTGTGTGCGAAAGAGAGGGCAGGAGGCCTGAGAATTCACTTGGAAACTAATAGCATGTGCCTTGTAGCTACAGTATGGGTTTTCATTTTAAATTTGAAAGAAATAGGGCAAAACTGTGGTGTTTTGAGCAGAGGAGGACCATGAAACAGCTTTTCTATTTTTTTCTGATGAAATGGGCTAATAGGATTAACAGCAATAGCTTTGAACTCCAGTATCTCTACTGCTTACCAGCTTGTGTACAAAATGTCAAGTTCCTCATCCATATGTTTATCTATCAAATGAGCACAGGAATATGAATACTACATAGGATTGGTTGTAAAGATAAAAGAGATCATGCAAAAAACTCTGCATTATAACTGGCATATTGCACCTGCTGAATAAATGATCTTTTATTTTGCTACTTCCTACACAAAAATTTTCTCAAAAAATGAGCACTATTAATACCAGGGTTATTCCAAAACTCCATTGTAACATCTATTTTCAAAGATGAATCAACCAAAGAATTTCAACTATTTATAAAGGAGTATTCTAGGTATGGAGGGAATATGTGCTGTGGTGTGCAAAGAGTCACTCAGTCGTGTCCGATTCTTTGTGACCCCACGGACCATAGCCTGCCAGGCTCTTCTGTCCCTGGGGATTCTCCAGGCAAGAATACTGGAGTGGGTGGCCTCTCTCTTCTCCAGGGGATCTTCCCGACCCAGGAATTGAACCGAAGTCTCCTACATTGAAGGCAGATTCCTACCAGCTGAGCTACCAGAGAGGCTCATGGAGGGAATATACAGAATGTTAAATGCACTGCTTGATATTAATAAAATTATGATTCAGGTGTATAAATAAAACATACATGTAAAACATGATGACTGAACACCAATAAAAAGTAATATATTATTGATATAATAAACACATGAATGAATTTTAAATTCATTAGGCAGAGTAAAATCAATCACACACAAAGAGCATGCACCAGGTGATTTCAGGAGATCAAACCAGTCAATCCTAAAGGAAATCAGTCTTGAATATCCATTGGAAAGACTGATGCTGAAGCTGAAGCTCCAATACTTTGGCTACCTGATGTGAAGAACTGACTCATTGGAAAAGACCCTGATGGTGGGAAAGACTGAAGGCAGGAGAAGAAGGGGACAACAGAGGATGAGATGGTTGGATGGCATCACCGATTCGATAGATATAAATTTGACCAAGCTCCAGGAGTTGGGGATGGACAAGGAAGCCTGACGTTGCTGCAGTCCACGGGGTCTCAAAGAGTTGGATATGACTGAGTTACTGAATTGACTGAAAATGAATATTAATCTATAGTGACAAAAAGAAGATAAGTGGTTTTCTGGGTCCAGATGAATATATAACAGGGGACTATACAAAGGAACATAAATAATCTTATGGAAGTAGTGGAAATGCTCTGTGCCTTGATAATATTTTGGTTTCCCGAGTGTACAAGTCTAAAAATTCAAATTATACACTCTAAATGGATGCCATTTATAATATATAAATCATTCCTTCATAAAATTAATGGCAGCAAAAACAAAAACAACTGTAATAACAACTGATCACAATAGGTTGGATGATCAGGCAAGAGTATACCTTTTACCCATTTTGACTAGAAAATCACTGGACATGTTTAGTTTAGATTTGAAAGATCACACAACTTCCAAACTTTACTTGAACTGCCTTAGGTCTAGAAATCTTGTTAAACTTGAAGAAGAAGATCTCCTGTTAAGTTGGTTAATTTTGGTCTTATCCAGTCAAATATTTTAGTGACATTATGTCAGCCTTTCCACTTCTCATTAGAAGATCCTTTCACATTAAACTTAATCTCATTTTGTTTCCTACGCTATGTATGAAATCATTTCCTCTTAGAACTGGCCCTTTTAGAGACCTCGAGCCCTTTCTTACTACTTTCAAGGTAACTCACAAGGATTTTAATTACAGTTCATTTTTTAAAAAACAGGTAATTATAGATTTGCTCTGCAACAGTTTTCAAATGATGCAAGGGAGAAGAGGGGGAGCGCCTCACCTCTAATTCTATAAAGGGCAAACTTTTCAAAAGCTTCTTCAGGTAATCCTATACTATATTTGGCTTCTAAGAATTACAACGAATTTTAATGAAATGGCAAATAAAACAGACGCATTTGTTCCAACAGTGTGAGGAAATAAAAGGTAAAGGACATTGTGTTCTTCCTTTGATCCATTTTGGTATAATGTTCTATGGAATTATCAATGAATCATTTAAAAACTGAAATTTTCACTGACTTGTTTAATTTACATATAAGATAATTGCTTAATACAAAGAACATATTTATAAGTTATTCCCTAGAAACTAATGCTTTGAAAGTATATTTAAATATATTTAACCAAATATGAAATACATTTTATATTGATATAGGATATTAACAGTAAAATACAGTTTAAAGAGTAAACTGTTTAGTTTTCTTAAACCAAGGGAAAAAACATACAAATCTTTATAAACGCTTTCTGTTCAGCATACTAAATGTCTAAGGAGTAATACTGGATTTCAAATAGAGTACCTACTTTGGAAAGCAAATTTGGGATTCTTGTAGACAGACTGAAAATTATTTCTTAATATAGATGACTGAAAGAAATACCTATCAAACACAGAGTTAACACATCTGAGTGAAGACACAGCCTGAAAACAGATGATGTATTTTCTGTGGAGCATTTGCCAAAGGACTATTCAACAGAGACATAAATAATTAAAGTTAAACTGCAGTCACCAAAATAAATGAACCATATTCTGAAGCAGTAAGCTGACTTCTAATTCTGATTTTTCACATAATTCTAAGCCTATAAAATCCAAGCAAATCTCCACATCAATAATCTGAATTAGTAGGATGCCACTGTAACTTCAGAAATGCTCATCCCTGAAATCTCTGATGCAGCACAATTGAAAATTCTTCTGAGATAAAACTTATTGCAGCAACAACATTCACGCTTTACTGCTGACAAGCAAAGTGAGGTGGGATGGATCTTCAAAGGCGTGTCTTTGTACTACACTGCATTTATTTAGATCCCAAGCCTCCCCTCTGCCTCATTTCAAGACCTTAGTGTTTGCTTCTTTCCCTGCCAGTATTAGATGTGGGTCCTGCTTCCCCTGAGTTTATATTCCTGCACAAGGCTAGCCCTGTTAAAAAAAAAAAGGAAGAAGAAGAAGAAAATAAAAAACAAAAACAAACAAAATAAAACTTTAAAAAAGAGAAAAGGTAGAAATTATATCAAAGTCCTGTTTGAAGAGCTGTTGAACTTCATTTTCATGTTTTGCAGGGTATATTTAAAAGAAAAATCTGTGGAAAGGCTGAGGAAAAAAGGTGACAGGAAACCAAACAAATCACTTCTATGTTCTTCTTTACATCGTCTTTGCTTGACATGACCCCATATAGGTGATGTGATAGAAGTTTTGATGTCTGGCAGAATTAAGTCAAATATATGAAATGCAGTTTAAGAAGCATAAATGTCAGCTTTCTAAAGCCTTCCACATCAGAGCAATCAGTATCGGTTTTTAAATACACACTATAGCAGTATATTATGTGTCATGGGAGATATAGAAGATGTACTATGGTATTAGGCACACAGAAGGTATTTTTAAAATATATAAAGACTGAAAGGATGAGAGCTACTAGTAGGGAATTTTTTTGTGTAAATAAAGTGCTAATCATAACTTAATCAGAGAATTAGGCGATCTAATGTAACATGCATGTTACAAAGGAAAGACTAGACAACATAGATGAAGAAAATAACATGTCTCCATGGTCAATGACAAGGAACTCAACTGTTGTGAGCTTCTGTTTCCCCCTGAGTGACAGGGTTCAGCTTAGGGGATTGAACAATAACAATAACAAGTTGGATTTGTAAACGTATGATGGATCCCACCTCTCTAAATCACCAATCCTCACCATACCTTTTTCCAAGTCAACACACTCCAAAACTCCAATGAAGAAAACATATCTAGGAACTCATCCTTTAAGGACAGTAGTTGTAAAAGCCTACTTCTATACTTGGAATCAGCTTCCAATGAGGATATCAGATGTAAAAGGGTTTTACAATAAATCGTATTTGTCAGAATAAATTAATCAAACATCAGGCTTAGGGAAATACATATTTAGAAAACAGATGGAATTTCAGGTGGGAGGGAGGGTATAAGTAAGAGGACAGAATTGGAAATGTGCATAGATTACTCAGGACAGAGTAAAGAAATTCATTTGCTAGGAGTAAGGATTACATATGAAATTATTGGATAAAAATGGCTCTTACAAATTAGTGTGTACATATAATGTGTATAATTACTACAAATTACTATGTATAATGTAGAGGAGTCTAGAAATCATACAATAGGCAATAGGGAACAACTGTACATTTCTGAGCAAGTGCATCCATGAAACCATATCAGCTAAAGAGGGGGGACATAAGAGAAACCAGCTATAGCAGTGGGGAGGAATAAAATAGTGTAAGAATGATGTGATAAGGGATTAGGAGAGACCTCTGTAGGTAGAAAGAAACATTGTTTCCTATGAAACAAAAAGACTGAACACATTTTGAATCAACTCCTTCAGGTGTCTTCTCAAATGTCATACAATTGAGACTCTTTGACAAACACAAAAATTACACTTGTTTCCCATCTGTGCACTCTTGGGTCCCACTCATGTTTTATTTTTCTCCATAAAATGTGATATCATCTGACACACTATATATTTTCTTGTTTACATCTTTAACTTTTTTTCCTCACCATTAAAATAGAAGTACCTTGACCTTGTTCTGCTTATTTTCCAGTTCTTCTGAGCCCACAGGAGGGGGTTTCATAAATTTAGAGTTGAGTGTGTTAAAATGAATTAAAATCCAATAAAGAAAACAAAGATGAAGGAGCTGATTATGTTTTCCATGTTCCTTACCTGGGGTTCTAGTAGAAAATTAACATGCAAGAAATTACTTCACTAAGTAACTTCAAATAAATGTTATGTTCTTCAAAAGAACGTTCAACATCAGTTCAATGGAACAAATGCAGAAATGCATTATGGAGAAAATGCAATTTGGAAAACTAGGTAATCCAAAAGATTAAACAACAAAAGGAATTTCCAACAGTCTCCATTTCCTTTAGTAAATGTGAATTATGATAATACCATTGCTAATTTATATTCATCAAACTGTCTTCTTTTAGGTTTTCAAAGTGTTCACAGAAGGGTTTTATCTGTCACTGCAAGATGTGTGACAAATAGAAGACACTAAGGGATTAGAAAAGCCCCCATGTGCTGTCATTCCCAGAAACATGAATAGAGCACTGCCTACTTCTGGGCTAATCCAGAATTCAGTTGGAAAATGATGTAGTTTTCCAAATCCAAGTTAGAGCCATTAGATTCAGGAAATGAGTATACAAACATACTTCCCTGCTCCCCACCCCACCTCACCGTGGAAGAACATAATCTCAAATGGCCACTGAGATGGATGACTATATTAGATCATGACAAATCTTAAACATCATTAACTCCTACATCAGAATCTAGAAATCTTTCTAGATTTCTTTCATCTTTATTCAACCAGATGGACAAGATAAACAGTTTATTCATAGCAATATTCATTATACAAAAACATTTTAACCATTTTGCTTACAAAGAACCACTGAAGTAAAAATAGATACACATAAGGATGCTGAATCATATTCTGAGTTCAGAATGGAAGAATAAAAACAAGGTTTCTCAGGAACAAAAAGGGGTGGGACATTAATGTTCAAGTACTAAATCCATACACATATTACAAAAGAAAGATTTTCATGACTCTAAAACAGAATTCACTGCAGCTCACCTTGGAAAATAGTGTCAGTAAAAAATTTGGTATAAGTTAATTTTGTTTTCTAATAAGTTTGTGATAAAGCACTGGATTTACTTAGAAATAGTACATCTTCTGCTCTCCTTCAGGATGGCCTGCCTTGTATTACTCCATCCTCAAAAATCCATGAATGATGTAGCTTGGCCTTAGGCTGGGAAGTTAGGATCACTATCCATTTCTTTTTTTTTTTTTTTTTTCACTATCCATTTCTGACTTTGCCATCATCCTGTAACTTGGGAAAGTTACTCAATTACATTTTCTCATCTGCCAAGGGAATCAAATTTCAATGTCTCTTTAACTGAGACAGTTGTTATGAGATAATATATGAGAAAATTCTTAAAGAGACAGGAATACCAGACCACCTTGCCTGCCTCATGAGAAATCTGTATGCAGGTCAAGAGGCAACAGTTAGAACCAGACATAGAACAACAGACTGGTTCCAATTGGGAAAGGAGTAAATCAAGGCTGCATATTGTCACCTTGCTTATTTAACTTGTATGCAGAGTACATCATGTGAAATGCCAGGCTGGATGAAGCACAAGCTGGAATCAAGATTGCTGGGGGAAATATCAATAATCTCAGATACGCAGATGACACCACCCATATGGGAGAAAGTGAAGAGGAACTAAAGAGCCTCTTGATGAATGTGAAAGAATAGAGTGAAAAAGTTGGCTTAAAACTCAACATTCAAAAACCAAAGATCATGGCATCCAGTCCCATCACTTCATGGCAAATAGAGGAGGAAACAATGGAAACAGTGACAGACTTTATTTATTTTTTTGGCTCCAAAATCACTGCAGATGGTGACTGCGGCCATGAAATTAAAAGATGCTTGCTCCTTGGAAGGAAAGCTATGACAAACCTAGACAGCTTATTAGAAAGCAAAGACACTACTTTGCCAACAAAGGTCTGTCTAGTTAAAGCTACGGTTTTCCAGCAGTAATGTATGGATGTAAGAGTTGGACCATAAAGAAGGCTGAGCATCAAAGAATCGATGTTTTTGAACTATGGTGTTGGAGAAGACTCTTGAGAGTCCCTTGGATTGCCAAGGAGATCAAACCAGTCCATCCTAAAGGAAATCAGTCCTGAATATTCATTGGAAGGACTGATGCTGAAATTGAAGCTCCACTACTTTGTCCACCTGATGTGAAGAACTGACTCCTTGAAAAAGACCCTGATGCTGGGAAGTACTGAAGCAAGGAGGAGAAGGGGACAGAGGATGAAATGGTTGGATGGCATCGCTGACTTGATGGACATGAGTTTGAGCAAGCTCGGAAATTGGTGATGGACAGGGAAGCCTGGTGTGCTACAGTCCACGGGGTCACAAAGAGTTGGACACAACTGAGTGACTGAACTGAACTGAACTGAATATATGAGAAAGTACTTTAAAAGCTGAAAATTAATGTACTGATTCAATGTATTAATCTATTACTTCAACTCAACAAAATCTACCAGCATTATTTAAAGAGCAAGAGGAAGTGAAGGACTTGCAAAAGTGTCTTTCATTCCATACACTAAGAAATTAAGTATATATTTCCACCCGGTACGAATATATTATTTTACATGACTAATATAAATAGGAAAAATAAAGGTATTTTTATTTAGACAGGGCTGTAAGTTTTTTCTTTTTAATAAATAAACTAAAACAAATATGATACTGTAATAAGTTCGGGGACTCTTCTTTCTCTTTCTTTGCTTTCATAGGATTCACCACCAGATGATTTCAACCTAAATTTTAACTATCCCTGACTTTAACACTATTGACCAAAGTAACAGCTGTCTAATCTAACCACAGAGTAGTTGCACTTCATGCAAAGATGGACACAATAAAAGACAGAAAAGGTATGGACCTAACAGAATCAGAAGATATTAAAAAGAGGTGGCAAGAATCCATAGAAGAACTATACAAAAAATTTCTTAATGACCCAGATAACCACGATAGTGTGATCACTCACCTAGAGCCAGACATCCTGGAGTGTGAAGTTTAGTGGGCTTTAGGAAGCATTGCTAGGAGCAAAGCTAGTGGAGGTGATGGAATTCCAGCTGAGTTATTTCAAATCCTAAAAGATGATGCTGTGAAAATACTCCATTCCATACGCCAGCAAATTTGGAAAACTCAGCAGTGGCCACAGGACTGGAAAAGTTCAGTTTTCATTCCAAATTCAATCCAGTGAACAAGTCATTTTATGAAATCTAGTTAATGAGGAATATAGGTCCTCGTAAATAATTTCCATCTCAAAGGTTTTAACTGTTGAAACTCACATGCAAAACATGTTTTTACTTATTACTGAGCTACATATCTCTCCAGGACAGATACCTGGCTTCATATCATGCTTTATTTAGTTTTATATTTCTAGCATCTTGCATAGAACATTGAGTGGACATTTATTTTTAATGATTAACAATGGAATTGAATACAATTATGTTTCATGCTTTGAAGTAGGCTCATAATATTAACTGTTCAGTAGAGAATGGGAAGGATGACCTATAAGTACGAGAAAAAAACTTGGACATTTCAACTGAATGAATGTTCAGTATGAGGCAACAGAACGATAACAGTGACAAAAAAAAAATAACGAAAAACACACACATACACACTTTTGATTGTAGGTGTCATTATTTCCAGAAACAAAAGCATGCTTCCATTTTACCATCTCTGCTCATTCATCTGAGGAACTGTGGTTAATTTCAGAATTGACTTTAAGAATATTGACAATTAGATAGAGTGTATCCAGATCAGAAGGACGAGATAGGAAGGATCTGGGAAGGATTTCAACACTGTGAAAAATAGTTTTAGAAACTGAAGATATAAAATTTAGAAAAGAAAAACTTGGGTCTAGGTGTGAGGATGAGGGATATATTTATAGAAATTATTATTTTAGCGTGAATGAGGAATTAGAATGTGTTTGTCCAGATCAACTGAAAACACAGAGCACAGCACACTGGAGAAACTCAATAAATATCTTAGGAAGCAGCAATAACAACATGCAGATGGCTAATTGGCAATAATTTCAGTAGGCAGATTTTGATTCAAAAAAAGGAAAAACTCTAATAATTAAAACTCTCCTTAACAAGACTGTTATTTTGTGAGGTAGCAAGCATACCCTCCTTTCGAAAATGTAAACAGAGTTTGCATCATCACCCATCACAGAAATAGCAGAGGAGTTTGCTGAATAGGCATTTGGACTAGGAAATTTCCAAAGTTATAGTTAAATTTATGATTCTATTATTTAAGTCATTTTCCATTTTGAAGCAATTATTGTGATTCTCATTTTTGTAAATTTCACAGTTACCTTGGTTTAAGGCAGATTACCACATACTTCCTGACTCTTAGTAAATTATTATTAATTTAAATGCTATCTCTAGGTCCAAAGTGTCGAGAGACTTACCAAGTCACCCTAATAATATCCCCCTTCCTCCACTAAGCTTCATTTACTCTCTAATAATTATCACTCTCATAACTTTCATGTAATTTCTACCTCTCCAAAACACAGCCAGGAAGGGAATTCAAGGACAGGAAGAAATTATTATTTTTTCTTCATTGTATAATCTCTTTTAATGAAGAAAAGCAATTAAGTAAAGCAAGTCAAAAGCAAGCTGAGCTTTTTCTTACTGAGCCATCTAGAACAAAAAGCTTATCTGATTTATGCTAAAACTAGCTCATTTTAACAGAATCTTAATACTCTAATCAAAGAAGTTTTAAAAAAAATAAATGAAAAAATTTTGCCTTTGTTATTCAGAGGCAAAAACGATGACAATTATTTCCTGCTTAGCATTCTTAGGCTCACTTCACATCTGATATTTTTTTGAATGAACAGTAATACAAATCACTATAAAACAAAATGTAATGGGTGTACCACACACACACACACACACACAGATTAATTTTGCCGACAAAGGTCCATCTAGTCAAAGCTATGGTTTTTCCAATAGTCATGTATGGATGTGAAAGTTGGACTATAAAGAAAGGTGAGCACAAAAAATTGATGCTTTTGAACTGTGGTGTTGGAGAAGATTCTTGAGAGTCCCTTGGACTGCAAGGAGATCCAACCAGTCAATCCTAAAGGAAATCAGTCCTGAATATTCTTTGGAAGGACTGATGCTGAAGCTGAAACTCCAATACTTTGGCCACCTGATGCAAAGTACTGACTTCTTGGAAAAGACGTGGATGCTGGGAAACACTGAAGGCAGAAGGAGAGGGACGACAGAGAATAAGCTGGTTGGATGGCATCACCAACTCGATGGACATGTGTTTGGGCAAGCTCCGGGAGCTGGTGAAGGACAGGGAATTTGGCATGCCGAAGTTGATGGGGTCACAAAGAGTCGGGCACGACTGAGTGACTGAACTGACTCACACACACACACACGCACGTGCGTGCGCGCGCGCACACACATTCCAATTTCTTCTCTCTCCTTCCCTTCCTTTGCTCAACATCTGTGAACTGTTTTAAACCTGTACTTTAAAATACATATAAAAAGGGCAAATGTGTTTGACCTTTTTTAAGAAAAATCTTTCCTTCATGTAGTTTTTTAAGTTATCTTTTGCTGTCTCTGAAAATTAACTTCATTTAAATCATCTATCTGTAATACATCCAATATTCTACTACACGTCCATGACTGAGTGTTTACCCTGCTCTAGAAATACACACTTTATTCATAGTCATACATGTGATTCTCATAACTGAGGTAAATTTTATTGTTTCCATTTTACAGATGAGGAAAATGAAGTTATAAGTCAAATAAATTCCCCAAGTCATAGAGTAGGAGATAGCAAGTCTAGGGTCTAAATGTAGGTCTACTCAATTCCTCTCTCTATGATTTTTGGTTTTTGCTTTGCAACAAGGTTTACTGAGTATCTACCAACCAAGCTCTATCCTTAATACAAAACTGAAATAACAAAACATCTGCCTTCAAGGATTTCACATTCTAATTGCAATTATTGACAAATTAGTGAATACAAATCAGCAGGAAAATTTCATAATAAAAATAAATATTAGGTGCGACAATGGTCCTTAGGACTGAATAAATCCACTATGCCACGTTTGGGATAGGAGGGACAGTATATACAATGACCGAATGTATGCTGCTAGTGTAGCTAATCTTTGGACAAGAAATAAGATTCTTTCCTTGAGTGGATTCTGCTTCTTCCTTGACTCCAGGCAACTGCCAAGCCAGTGTGCCTAGATCATACTAAGGTCCACTCAAAGACTGGACAATCCCATCTGATATGTTTCATTCACATTAAAAAGTATTTGTCTAGTGGTCTATGGTCCCATTTCATGAGACCCCTTTTTAAGAACAAATAAATTAGTTAAAAAACTATGCAGCACCTTCAAATACTGTATTTTTTTTTAAACTTTTAAACAAGACAGGCCTATTGAAAGAGCCATCTTTGGCAAGGAAAAAAATTGTGGCTCCCCCTCAAATCACATGATATATGTACCCATGGATATACAGAGCTTTCCTAACTTCTGAAGCTGTGTTCCCAGGCTGCTGCCATTATTCTTGCACACCTTCCTACCTATGGAAATAATATCTTGCTGTCACACATGATCATCTCCTCTTGCCTCCATCCCTCTGGAGCTTGGCTTTCTCACCTTCAGCACTCCTCTCAGTTTTGTTTGTGCTCACATCATGCCTTAATCACTTTCTTTTATAGATTTTTTTTAAATCTAATAATTTATTTCCCTTAATTTCTATGCCTGGGTCTGTCATTCCTTAAATATTTCAGAACACTACCTCTTCTTTTTTAATAGACTCCGGAGACCAAATTTCTACCCTCTAAAGTATAACCTTTGTAGAAATTATATATTCCTGTTTTATTTAACACCTCTTTCACCACAATCTTCAGTAAAAAGAGAAGAAAGTCATTATAATCAATTTTTCCATTGTCTAGAAATATGTTTGAGGCCTTTTCTTTTTTAAAATGTGAACTCAGCATTTGTTGTTTGGCTTTTCCTTTGTCTGCATTACTTTATCATGGTCCATTATGGACAATGATCCTAAAATATATTACAAAGTATCCATGGGTGGGCATCATATCAAAAGTTTAAATGTTCCCATGTATTCAATTTGTATCTTTTTTTCTCTTTTTTAAAAGCAGGTATTTGAACTCTACACAATGAAAGTTTTAATGACATGTACCACAAGGTTGGAAAGAGCCCAGTGACATCTTTACTTGTGTGAAAACCAATTGTTTAATTTCAAGGATAAAGAGTAGGCCCAACTGAATAACCATATCTCCTCTGCTAGTCCTTTCATAATGGACCAAGGCCTAACTTCTCTTAAAGCAAGATAATAATATTTTTATTAGTAAGGAAAATCTTTCAACACAGAAATAATATAAATTGAATAGACTATGGCACAGTGGCCCTGCGGGGGGTCGGGGGGAAGGAAAGAAAAAAACAACAAAAGAAAAACAACCTTCATCACTCACTATGACGATCAAGCATCAGCTTATATAAAGGACAAAAGCCATTTAGCTGAGTTGGTAACATTGCACATAATGGCTCTGCTTTAGCAGCTTTCTGGACACTTGAAAAGGGGCTTTTTAAGGTACAAGATCATAATCTACCATAGACCTACTGATTAAAATTATCAGATAGGTTCCTTGAAAATGTATATATTTTAAAAATATGCTTCAGATGATTGGGGCTGGGCAGTAGGGATGGGAGATGGGGGAGAGCTAGGCAGCCAACCTGAGAACCCCTGGCTCAGAACAATGGTAACAAGGTCAAGGTTTGTAATGGTGTTTCAAAGACTGCTCAGATGTTCTAACAGGGAAGTAGGCTACTTGACCAGCCTTAAGCATTCTTCTAACTAGGGAATGACAGATTTGAAGTAGTTGAAGAATAGAGGTTCAGTGGTTTGGCCTAAGAGGTCACGACATTACACCTTACAATAAGAGGGCAAATGAGCACCCAAAGTGGCTCACCTGCATTAGTCCAAGTTTTGGCTTTCATCTGAGCCAACTGGCTTCTCTCTTTCCACTGCACTGAATGACTCTTAATTTTACCCCGTCCTCTCACAAAGAATGTCACTGGACACAGCAAGTACAGATGGATCAGTGCAAATACAACCACACTGCCAGGGAAGGAATTTGAATTCTATGCCCTGTGACTGCTGGTCAGATAATGCATTCTTTTATTTAAATAAATAATCATTGGAAAGACAGTTACAACAAAGCATCATGTAATTCTTTTAAGTCAGGATAGCATTAAAAATGTCTGCTCACTAAGCTAAGCAGGAATTTCTGGCGTATTTTGCCACCAGCCATCTGCAAGAAACTTATGGTTAGCTTGTGAATGAGGATTTCCCTGTGAACTGAATCACAATTGGCCAATTGAGGGATTTCCATCCCTCTGGCAGCACTTTAGCCCAATCTAAATTTGATTGTTTCCTTGAATGGAGTTATTTAATTTTCTCCAAATGTCTACTGACTTTATAATGCCAAGTCCAGAAGATGAAATGGAAAACTGGGTCAGTTGACCAGGTAATCCAGGCCAAAAAATAAATATTGCTTAGAAATTTCATATAACATGAGTCATTTTACTATCTCAATAGCCTAATTTTCTGGTCTGTATCTGGGTTATGTAATAAAATAAAATTCTGTAGGGTGAAAGAAATTACTATCCTTATTTCATATCTCTGGTAATAATATGCCTGCACTTTTTTTACATTAAAAATTATTGGAGATTACCTCAGCTGCTACAAATCTGAATGAGCTATCATGTCATCATCAGTTCAGTTCAGTTACTCAGTCATATTCCAACTCTTTGCGACCCCATGAATTGCAGCACACCAGGCCTCCCTGTCCATCACCAACTCCCGGAGTTCACCCAAACTCATGTCCATCGAGTCGGTGATGCCATCCAGCCATCTCATCCTCTGTCGTCCCCTTCTCCTCCTGCCCCCAATCCCTCCCAGCATCAGAGCCTTTCTAATGAGTCAACTCTTCGCATGAGGTGGCCAAAGTACTGGAATTTCAGCTTTAGCATCATTCCTTCCAAAGAACATACAGGGCTGATCTTCTTTAACATGGACTGGTTGGATCTCCCTGCAGTCCAAGGGACTCTCAAGAGTCTTCTCCAACACCACAGTTCAAAAGCATCAATTCTTTGGTGCTCAGCTTTCTTCACAGTCCAACTCTCACATCCATACATGACTACTGGAAAAACCATAGCCTTGACAAGATGGACCTTTGTTGGCAAAGTAATGTCTCTGCTTTTTAATATGCTATCTAGGTTGGTCATAATTTTCCTTCTAAGGAGTAAGCATCTTTTAATTTCATGGCTGCAGTCACCATCTGCAGTGATTTTGGAGCCCAAAAAAATAAAGTCTGACACTGTTTCCACTGTTTCCCCATCTATTTCCCATGAAGTGATGGGACCAGATGTCATCATAGGTACAGGCAAACAAGCCAAGAGGAAAAGTTAAAACTGCATTTAGCAGAGTACACATGTTATATAAGTGGATATAACTTGAATGTGTAAAGATGTGTTCTGAAAAGTGGTAACTATTATTATCCTTGTGTTTATGTCTTAATGTCCAACATCTCTAAATTATCCATCTGAAAAGCTATGTCTATATACCATAAGCCACAGCCCCACATACAGAAAAATCTCTGGTGATTAAAGCAATAATGACTAAGACTGAATGAAACTACTTTCATTCTTTCTAGAGAGAATTCTCTCCCCACCCGCTTTTTCTCTCCCCCTATTTCACTCCAAACTCTATTTTCAACAAAAGGACACATAGTAAGGCACTCATTTTAAGGAAAATGCGGCCTTCAGCACTGCAGTTTTCTTGTTGATTTTTCATTCAGAGATTTCCTACCACTGCAATTCTTCAAGGCTCCACAATTTAGGACAGGTGGCTGCAGATCTAGACCACTTGATAAATCATCTAGTTGAACATATGATCATTTATCCACAGGTTGGGAAAAAGTCAAAGGCCCTTTGGGTGTACATAGCTGTTTGAGGGCCTGAGAAAAATGAATCTTTCAATATTAGAAGCACTAGATAAGTCACATGAATGGAAAGTACAAGGGGACCCATTTCATTCTTTGACACTTCTGTCACAAACTGCCAAAAGGTAATTACTGAAAGTCACAATGATTCATGCCACTTAGAAGCTAAACTTCTAGGAGCCTCTTCCTCTTACTGATATACACAGAGATATACAAAGATGAATTTTTAGCCCTTTCTTGAAACATTCATTTAATATTCCTTTAATAATCCCTGATTACTAGAGGAATTTTAAAGACTTGATCATTAGTGGTTAATGGAGAGGTTTTCAAATTCCTTCCAAATTCTGTGACTCAACCTGCATACATTGGGCAGAGAACAAAGATGATCCAATGGGTCGTCTGAGTCCTTCTCAAAAGGAGAAAAATCCTGGTTTTACTGATCTTCTTTTTCCTTTATTATAATATTTATCTTGAAGCAAAAAGGAAAAAATAAATTTGAAAGTAAAGGTATTATGGGAAAGAAAAAAAAGGATCCAAAATAAAATCTTAAAGAAATTCCATAAACTTGTTTATAATCAGTCAGCCAGTCATTAAACATATATTATTGAATACATACTTGTGCCAGTCCCTGTTCTGGGGCTCTAGAGATATAGAAGGGCAGAGATCTCTGCGGTCTTATATTCTTGCTGAAGTAAACCAGACGATAAACAGTAAGCAAAATAAACGCTAAAATTTTAAAGCGTGTTAAAAGATAATTGTTATGGGAGATAAACTGACTAGAGTAAGAGAGTTCAGGAAAGGGGCAAATCATAGTATTAAATTTGATTGTCAAAACAAGTCTCTTGAGACTCAGGTGCCATTTGAGCAAAATCTTGAAAGATGTGAGGGTATAGGCAATTATTTAAGTATCTCAAGGTAATTATGTTATTTTTCCCTCAAAGATACCTATCAAAGAAGAGAAAGCCCTAATTAGCTTGTCTTTGAAAATTTGGTCTTCAGGTGACTAAGTAGTATAAACTCAAATCATATATCACTCTGTTAAGTCATTAATGAGGCTAAACATTAATTCATAAAAAATTTTTCTCTAGGAGGTACTTCCAGTCCACAAGAAAATATTTCTTTCTGCCTCCTTCAGCTCATTAATTTGCATTTAAAGAACAGCATATAAAGAAACTAGAATTCCTAGTTTTGTTCAAAGGGAAGACAATCTATTTCAACTTCATCATTATATGTGAGAGAAATGTGAAAATGTAAAAGAGAAATAGGGATATCTAAATATGGTTGAGTAGAATTAATCTTTCATGCTTAATTGTGCCACTATTCTCTGTAGTATGAGCCATCAGGACACGGATGTCTAGTTATTTATAACTTAATCATAGAATCATGAAAAATAGGGTATTTATAGGATAGGCAGATTTTGAGACTAATAACATCTTAAAATCCTGGGCATATTACAGATTAGTTTTCAGATTCACTTAATCTAAGTGTGTACAGTATGTTTTAGCATCACCATTGATAGAAACCATCTTTTACTTACTTTTGCATTTTGTCATGAAACAGCATACTGGAGAATGGAGTATTTTTATTAGCTAATAATACAGATCCTAAGATTTAGACATGTGAGGCTGAATTATTTGCCCCGGGTCAGTAAAAAGCAAATGCAGGATTTGAACAGGTCTTATGACTGTGGTACTTACGTATCACACTACACTGGTCCTTTGTTATAAGATAGAGTTTTACTCCCCTAAAATGAAATTTTCAAAATGAGAAACAATAGCATCTTTTTTTTTTCCTTTTTGTTTTTTTTTAATTTAAATTTATTTATTTTAATTGGAGGTTAATTACTTTACACTATTGTATTGGTTTGCCATACATCAACATGAATCCGCCACGGGTGTACACGTGTTCCCAATCCTGAACCCCCCTCCCACCTCCCTCCCTGTACCATCCCTCTGGGTCATCCCTGTGCACCAGCCCCAGGCATCCTGTATCCTGCATTGAACCTGGACTGGCGATTCGTTTCTTATATGATATTACACATGTTTCAATGCCATTCTCCCAAATCAACAATAGCATCTTATATAAAACTTTATGATGAGTTTCCTTCATACTATCTCTAACTTTATTTTTCAAATAAGAAGATAGAATCCTGTTTCATGATTATTAGTGTTTAAGTGGAGCAAAGTCTTAAGGTCTTCTTAGAGTTGATAAGTCTGTATCAGTTATTTTAGCCAAAATTTCCACAGTGTTTTGCCTATCACAATAAGCAATGTCTCCTATTATATGTTACAAATAAAATAGTGTCAACAATTTGTAAAGATTATCTGAAAAGTTGTTTTCTGCTACAAAGTTCTGATTCTAGTTGAAGATTCAAGTCCCTTTAGTATATGAGCTAATGAGTATCCTGGGTAATTTACAGTATTCTTTAAAACCACTGGCCAAGACAAGTTAAGAAATATCTTCTTACCAGCCTAAAGATTTTGATTTTTTAAACCTACATTAATTTAGGCTTCCTTCATAGCTCAGTTGGTAAAGAATCCACCTGCAATGCAGGAGACCCCGGTTCTATTCCTGGGTGGGAAGATCCGTTGGAGAATGGATAGGCTACCCATTCCAGTATTCTTGGGTTCCCTTGTGGCTCAGCTGGTAAAGAATCCACCTTCAATGTGGAAGACCTGGGTTCAATTCCTGGGTTAGGAAGATCCCCTGGAGAAGGGAAAGGCTACCCACTCCAGTATTCTGGCCTGGAGAATTCCCTGGACTAAGTCCACGGGGTCACAAAGAGTCAGACATGACAGAGAGACTTTCACTTCACTTCAGATTAACAAAAATACATTTCAACATGGATAAATAAGATGAAATCATTATTTTGGAAAAGAAACGATCCTTTTAATATTCAATATGATATAAAATAATTTTTTTGCTATTTATGATCTATTTCAGTAAAGAATCTAAAGTTATATTTATACTACCTCATTCTTTAAACTGTGAAGAATCCTTTCTGTGCTGTTCAATAAGGATTAATTAATCCACTACAAGCTTAACAAAATCCTTAATATCATAATTGTGTATGTAAATGGGAAACTTCTCATCACAGAACCAAGAGTGAAGATACAAAAAAGGTGCTGGGTCTTTTCTTACTAAAAACATAATGATAAAAACCATTAAATTGCAGCAAGAGGTAATACAGAAATATTTACTCTTCCAGTAGCTCTTCTTCATTGTGCTCAGAACTGACAGGCAGGTAGGCTAAAGAAGACTACAAAATAAATACCAAATTTTAAACAGTCATGTAGCCTTCTAAGTATATTACATTAGTGAAGTAGACATTTAATATCTTATTTCATGAAGCGAAATTCTGGTCTTTCCATGTTCTGTGGCTGAGGAGCTTCTAATACTGCGACAATAGAAGTCACAATAGATAAACAGAAATAAATTATGCCTCGGTTGCAAATGAACCACATGTAAGCATTTCAATACAGTTAAGATTCTGTCAACACTCAAAAATGCTTCTGAGCAATGAAGAATAGTTGATATTTTGAAGCTAAATGAGGAGACATGACTTCAGAAGCCATACAAAAGAAGAGAGATATGATATTTTCAAAACTAAATTAGTTCTATATCAGATATCACAGTAAAATGTATTTCCGAGTTACAAAACAAACAGGCATCATGACGTTGGTGACTGGAAACTGCACTTCACAGACAAATTAGTCACAAACAAAGATGATAGTTGAAACAAAAATTATGGAAACAGAAGAAGATGTATAATACTACTAAATATGTTATTTTCTCTAAGTATTAATAATATCAAGTCTATTTCAAGAATAGATAGAATATTAATTGTGGCTTGACATTACAGATAAAATTTTAAATACATAATCTTTGATACTGCTTATCAATTAGGTGACTGGAACTAACTATATATAGATATTAACAGAATTGGTTATGAGAAAAATCTGTATTTTCTTTACAGTTATTCGATTTTAAGATCTTCATTTTCACTAACAATGAAATTTAGGAACTTTTAAAATGTGTAGTTACATGCTTGATAGTTGTAATACCTTGGCTTTCTAGTAACATGAGAAACACAGATAATCAAACAATAAACATTTGAAAGAGTCAAATGGAAACTTATTTTGCAAATACAGTGCAGGATTTACAAATGAAAGGAATAGCAAATATGCTCATATCACATTAAGACATATCACAGATACGACAAATTCTGGCTTGTTTGAAAGTTTGCAATGCTAACCCAATTGAAACCCAATTTAAACACAGGTCTTATGGTACATCACAATTGATACAGGTTAAAAAAAAAAGAACTCAGAACTCATGGAAACTAATTAGTTAGTTAAACACTATATGTGAATTTCAGGAAATGTCCTGTGTTGCTATCACACGAATAGTGAAAGTTAGAAAATACAGCTTTATTATTTGCCACTGTGACAGTGAATCACATTAAAATTTTTGAAAACCTACAAACACAAAAACACACAGACTTTTTACTTCCTTACAGGACCATTGCTGTTCATCAGCTAAGACATATTAAAGTGATACCAGAATGATATTTTATTAGAAAGAAATACTGTAGCTTTGAAAAAGGATATGATCGGAAACAAAAGAAGTGTAGAGATAGCATTCAATATAATCTATTGCTACAATTTTTTCTAGTTATTTTTACAAGTTTCCTTTTACTTTTCCACCCTCTACTATGCCCACCACAAACCCTCCATCTCCTCCTCTATATCTACCTTTTCCAATACACCCCCAACACACACATACTTAAATCATGAGAATGGCAAGTTCAAGATACAGTAAGAAAGACAGTCTGGAAATACAATGGTCAAAAAGAAAGTCAAGCTTCCTGCTCTCATGGAGCTTACATTCTACTAGGAAAAGTTGACATTAAATATATAATCATTCACATAAATATATACAGTTATAATAATTGTTATGATGTAAAATATATGCTTTTGATCATCATTTAATGGACAATTATTAACCTATGCTTCTCAGCTATTTAACCAGTCAATGACGGCTGGATTTGCAGTATAACTTTATTTGACATTTTCTGATTTAAATGGTCATTCATTTTTCTCAAACATTAGAGTAAAATATAATCAATTGTTAGAATGAAGTGACCAGTTTAAACATATATAGAAGAAAACAAGCAAAAAACTGCCTTCCCAGACAAATAGAGAAATCTAGATTCTCAAATAAAGTTAATATTGTCAATAGTCCTAACAATAGAGGCAAATTTCAAACCTAGAAAGAAAGCAAACACAGTGTCACAAAGACTGCTTGAATCTATCTAACCACAACCAATGGGAGTTTGGTTGGCCCTGAATATTATCTCTCGTAGTTATCCCAAAGAAAATAAAGGTTATTCCTAACTGTAATCATTTAGAAAACATGAAAACCAATCAAAATAATCAACTCTAAAATGTGAAACAGAATGAGCAAGTGAAAATATGAGTCAAGATGGTCTACAAAAAGAGTGAAAAAGTTTTTATTTCATTCATTTTGATTCTGCCAGCAAAGCAATGAGCCCTAACACGTCTCCAGCTGACTTATCTGCTTTTGTCATACAATATGATAAGGAATTCTGCAATTTTCAAACCCTGAAGAAATAATTACAGAGTTTGGAAGGATGCATACCAACTGTGTAAGGATATATAACAAAGTGATACCAGTGCTTACCTCTAGAGAGAAGCCTGGGGAGGAGGATGAAGGAGGTTATCAGAAGAAATGTTCCTTTTTAAAATGTACAAAATGAAATACAATTGTCTGTCACTGGACATTTAAAAGTTCGGAAAATACCTAAGAATCCATATAAAATATACCAAAACGATAGCAATAATATTCTTGAACCCAGTTTTGCTTCTGGATTCAATAAAGGAAGATTTTAATTCACAAATGATTATTCCAGAGCACCTGAATTCACTACACCTAAAGAGAAATGTAGGGTCCAAAAAATGTTTCAGGATTAAAATTTGATGGGAAGATTTGAGAAGCATGAATTTTCAATGCAAATCTGTTATGTAAGATTAGGGTAGATTTAACACATTTTATGCACAACTAGGATTTAACATGATACAAAAGGCTACACTGTAAAGTTTCTAGACATTTTTGACTCCTCCAACAGGTGGTACAAGGCAAGGATAGCCTCCTAAAGGAGACCCTGATTCATACTATCTTTATCTTTTCTGAATGCCCATCACTGATCATACTATTTACCACTCTCCCTGCACTTCCATTTGTTTCCATGTTTTCATTCCCTATTTTATTGACATTCATTTATGATTCATCACAGTCAAGATTGGATTTTTTGTTCTAGAATGCAGATTTGTTGAATTAATTTGCAACTAATGCAGACTTACAAATCATGTTTCTCATTTATATATATATATATATATATATGCATATGCATATATATATAGCTTAACCAACATGTAAAGGTGATCACTGTTTTAAATACCCAAGTCCATCTCAAAGTCTTCATTTCCCATTTAACACCAAGAAGCATCCTAGCCCTATTAATAGAAAAATAATGTAAAGTAAATACCAAATTTCTGTCCTGTATAGTTTTGTGCTGACTGAGAAATAAAATTTGATGAAAACTGGTAAAGCAAAAATATTTTCACACATGCCAATAGAAAACTTTTAAGACTGACATAATAAAACTGAATAAAGTGACACTCAACATTAATTACACCAAAATGAATATCAGGTAAGCATAAACATGAATTATTCCATATGTAGAGCTAAATGGTTATATAATTAGAGTATTATTTTTAAGAGTTACTTTTTCACAACATAATTGATATATATGTGTATGTATATTTAGAAAGTTGTGTATACACATGCATTCATACAAATATATGCATGCACATATACAAACACATATACATTTACTTCACTCAGCTAGTAAAACAAAATATAAATACATTTTCCTCTATGTCAGCCTGATTCCTATACTAAGGAACTTGGGGGAAAACGCCGACTTCAGAAATGGAAGGAACAGTAGTTTGGCCTCAAAAAAAAAAAAAAAAAAGAAAGAATTTTAAAAAGTATCCCAAATCGTACACAAAATTTCTAAAAGAATTGATATATGTTGTCATTTTCACAGTTTCTGAAAGTGTAAAATAAGGTTAAATTATATTATTCGAAATGGCTGACCAAAATACAAACTGCAATAACATATGTTCTCTTTTTATTGGCTCAGAATACTCAAACAACATTTGTTTCTAAAGGTCTATGTTACACATTTAAAACTTTGATATCCTCTCTTACTTATTTCTACACTCATATTCAGGGCCTTTTTTAAACAGAAAAGCTACCCTGCTAGATGACACTAATGTAAAGGGAGAGAACTGTGAGCTTTGGTACCAATTCCCCTGATTAAGATTCAGAACAAAAGAGAGATTCAGAAAATTCAAAGAAACACATGCTTGTGTTTAAAACAGCCAAAATAAAACAAAACTAGATACCAAGGACACATTCATTAATACACAGTTAAAAATGGTTAAAGGCTATGAGACATATTTATATTTACCACAGCTGCATATCATCTATTTTCTTTTAATGAAAACATTAAACACAATGTGGATGGTTCTAAATGGCAAACTAAGCATGCTTTTAAATTTGGCACCAATACTGTCAAAGAATACACATGCCTGACTTACCAAGGGATGCAGAAATGTATACCTAGTTGACAATGTTCTTAAAACAAAGTTAGTACGCACAAAAGAAAGAGCAGGCTTGTCTTTGAGCCTTTGTCTTGAGCCTTTGTTTCTTTTATGACACTACCTTTTAGAGTTACCATGGAGTCAATGTGTTTATATAACATCTAGAAGACCACAGCCTGATGAGCCTGCAGCAGTTCCATTTCAATGCCGCACATGCTTTGACTTACATTCTTAGGCAGAATAGCTGGTGCAGGTGTACTCCAGAATTAAATATTTGAGGATGATATGTTTCTGGTGGCTACACTCATTATTTAACTACCATTAAATGATACTGCAAAAACTGACACTGAAACCTGTAACTAATCTTTAAATATGCTAATTATATAAGCTGCTGACATGCAAAAAAAAAAAAAAAAAACCACTCTAAAGAGCAAGAAAATACAGAGGGAAACATTTTGATGGATTTTTCTTACCTTCAATTCATAAAATATTCATTACCACTCACACCTACCTCCCAGTGCCCATTACTAATGCCAAAAGGTCTAAATATATTTGCATAACTTAGACACACTGTTATTCATATAGATGATATTAAGAAGAAATAAAATAATGTAATACCTTTACTTTTACCTATGGATTTGATGAAATGGTTCCATGAAGAAAGGGTTTCCATACAAAGAGAATAAAGAGGAGAGAAACAACAATAAGAATTATGAATATATGTAAATGTACTACTCTTTGAAAATTAAATATACAAGAAGGTATAAATAAGAGTTTGAAAACAAATGGAGATATAATCAATACATGTTGAGAAATCTGCCTTTTTTTAAGGCAATACGTGCAAGGAAATTAGAAAGCCCATGCTCACTTTAAAAGACTACACAAAAGGAGAGATACACAATGCCTGTAGGTAGAAAAAGTATTGATTTTGTAGAACACTATACTCAGCATTCAAGAAGCCAGAAGCCAAAGATGTCTGCATATGTTCCCAAACTGCCATGCATGGGTGAAAAATGGACTCTTTTTGGTGCAGTACATTAAACCAAGTATCTTCTTTCATATATTAATGGTTCTCTGATTTTCTTTACTATAACTACCTTTAGCTGCATATGCTGATAAATGTATGGAAACTTTCAATTACAAGTTCTTATGTCTCATTTATTTGCAGACATAGTGCAAGAATGAAGGAAAATAAAAGTCAAAGGAGCAAACCAATACCAAACCAACAAATAAAGGGGAGAAAAACACATGAAAAAATGTGAACAAAGGTATGCATTTTATTTGCAGCCAGATAACTTGCAAGCATTTGCCCATCCTTTGCAGCAATGGTTTGAAAGCAGCTAGAGAACAAGAAAACACTGAAAGCAGAGTGGAAAAGGAACAGAGCCCATACCTTGGTCGCCCATCATCAGGTGCGCCAGACCTTGAAGGGAAACAAGAGCACAGTCAGCAATAAACAAGGGAGCACGGGAAGGCAGGGTTGTCACAGTGACAAAAATGTTCAGTGACAGACATCTTGTTTCCTATGAGACGTGTCTGTATCACAGAGGCAAATCAAAAGCATTCTTTCAACTCTGGGTTGGAATGCTTTGGGGCAAAGACTTATAGAACTGCAATTTAAACACTTGCATATGCTGCACTGTGTATATCTTCTATGTATCAGCTGGAGCATTCAACAGCATAAGAGCATGACTTAAAAAGCCAACCAATCCCTTAAATATTGCATCTGCCCTGCATGCCCTCTGATAAGGCTGTTTTGAACACTGCCCCCACAGGGTTTGCCTTCTTTGGTGACGAAATTATATTAAAAAAAAAAAAAAAAAAAAAAAAACCCAAGGGAATACCTGAAACATGGGCTGGGTCTGATCTTTTTCCTCTCATAAAAAATGAGACATTTCATAATTAAATGAAAAAAAGAAAAACACATCCTGAGTCATACTGAAATGATAATGCAGAAATGGCCCCTTGTCTGACACAGTTAGGAACTGAATAAGCTTGTTCAAATATAAAAGAGATCATCAGACATGCAGTTGTAAAGTTAGAACTTACTATGGAATGAGATTTTTTTTTAGAAACAATGGATGACCTTTAAACAGGCTTAAGTAATTTTCCATGGAAAACAAAATTATTTAACGTTTTACTTAAACATTACTTCAATATTAAAGTATGAGTTAACATGAGTATATTTAAGATATACTTTCATCAAGATAGTTTTCTAAAAGGACATGGAATTCCTTTTGTTTATTTAAATTATTTTTAATTCTTCCTTGACAATTTTAGATTGAAGATTACCCCTTTTCTAAAGAATACTAGTAATTTTCTTTTAAAAAGTTATTTCACTATCTATAAATATATGTTCTACTTTTCAGCATTAATTCCTAGTTCTTTATTCTAAATTTAGAAATTAAGTTACACTTCAATCCCTACATATTTCAAGAATATGGGAAAATGCTAGAGAAATAAAGCATACATACAAATTTAATAAAATGTGTATTTCATTTCCCACTGTTCAAATATATTTGAGGCTTTGAGCTAAACAGCTTTGTATATTACTTGAATCAGTAGTGAAATAACCTGTATTATGTCCTTAAAATTTTAAGGGGTATTTACACATTCCTGTGGGCAGACACAATTACACATCATCATATAATTATGATATAAAAATTATTTAGCACGGTAGTTCAATGTTTCTGTAATCTAGTTTCTTTTATATTTTCTAAGAGATTTTTAAACAAAATAAAAATCACAATCAATTTAAAAAGTTTATGATTCATTGGTGACTCATGATACTTTATATGCTTAAGAGTAGCAGCTTATCTGCCCAGGTTATATAATTTTTCATTTAATTTCATTTAAAAATTACTATACATTTCCTAATAATAGTTCATAACTTTTTTGTAAAATAAATCAGGGAAATAATTCTGTGCAAGATGTAACTTTTACATTCCTCTAATGGCTTTTAATACTACCTTAGTAAGAATGGAAATTTTTAAATATGAATAACATTTGCATTGTTTGTGTTATACCCCTACCTCCAAGGCAGCTAGACTATATGGTCAAAGTGGAGTTATAAACATAGACATTAAAAATTATGATCAAATAAAGTGAAGTTGCTCAGTCGTGTCAAACTCTTTGCGATCCCATGGACTGGAACCTACCAGGCTCCTCCATCCATGGAATTTTCCAGGAAAGAGTAGTGGAGTGGGTTGCCATTCCCTTCTCCAATGATAGAATAAACTTTATTACAATAGTTTATGAGCCTATACTCTGAAAATCTTGTCAATTTTTTTCGTGAGATGTGTAAGGAGAGAGTCATACATGCTCATTAAGCTGATTTCAAAGCCCCTTTGAATGCAACTGGATTTAAAGAGAAAAGAATGAAAACATAGACCTTTTTACAGGATGATTAAGGAAATACAAGAAAAAGCCAAAAAGATACTTAAAAAAAAAAACAAAACCTTTTGAACTCAAATAACATGCATAATTATAAATGAGAATGATTTTGAACAATGTCAGTCAGACCTGTAAGGGTAATATCTTTACTAAGTGCACACTCACATGCTATTTAAATTATACTGTAGAAAAAAAGATGCCATTTACAGAAGCAACACCTGGAAAATTTTTCACTGGTGATTTCTTTTAAACTTTTAATTTGTTTTACTTAAATAATGAAACAAATGTTTGGCAACTAAGCAATTGAAAGAATCCACGAAATAATCACAAATAATATGCTGACATCTGCTACTGATCAATTTTGTATTAGCATGAATCGTTCTTTGAGATATCAAATTTTAGTAATTTTAATCTGTTACATTATATGGGGACTCTTTTTCTAGGGAATCTGAACTGCTAATGCTGTGATTATGTAAGGTGATATGACATCAATTTCCTTTTCACAATTCTTTGCACTTCCTAGTTCTTTTCATATTTTTATCCTTTACATATTAATTTTACAGCACGTGAACTAATGCATTTAAGTTCCTTAAAGGTAAGGATGTTGAAATATGAAACTAACACAACATAGAAAATCAACTATATTTTACCTTTTTTTTTAATTTAAAAAAAGATGTTGAAACATGTTTTAGTTTGTTGAATTCAACAGGAAAAATGTATAGCTTTCTCAAAATCTCTTGATAATTTTAGAATACCTTGAACAAACACCATAATTCTACTTAACAGACATAGAATATTATAAATATACTTACCAGTAATCATGCTGGAGTGCAGTATGCTTTCATTTCCATGAACCAATGGCTTATTTTTAATCTAAATTTATGCCTCTTATACTTTGTGTTTTTTTTTAAAAATCAAATCATTTGAAACTAAACCAATGGGCTAGAGATGATATAATAATGCTCAAAATTTACAAAAGAAATCATTTTGATCAAGAAAAAAAAATGGAGAATCATGCACTGGGTTCGGAAACCACAAAGATATATTTTTTTCATTTAAAATAAAAGAAGCAAGATTGTGTCATTTTTCCATGGAGAACACTGAAATAAGTATTCTAAGGTTTATATGGGATGCTGAAGTCCATCAAGGGCTGGAGTTAAGGTTGAAGGGGTTTCATACACTTGGGGCTGAAGGGAGTTGAAAGTGTGTGTTCTAGATGAAAAATGATACACAATCCAGAAATAAGCAAATACTCAGAAGTTCAACTTACCGTCTACATTCAAGATGTACTCTACTATTACTAAGAAATAAAAAGCAAATGAGAGTTGGAAAACAAAGTAGAAAGCACCCACCTTCCACATTGTTGTCTTCTGAAAGCACATGACAAGGAGGGAGAGAAAAGGAAAAACATTCATTAAGCAGCATGCAGACTAGACCTTGCCTTTGCATGTCTTTTTCATGCAAGGCACCAAACACATCATGCAAGTGCTCCATCGCTCCCATTCAAAGGGGAAAAAAACAATCACAGGAAGCAGGTTCCCTCCCACTGGCAGCATTTAAGGAATATGAGACAAAATTTCAGTAATACTGCTGGGTACTGAGCAAGGAGTTTTCAAAAGTCTTTCATTGCCCTGTGCAAAACATACATAACTCTTATATGCTGCTAGCACAGTTATCCTAGCAATTACTTCTAAAGCTTTTTTATAACAGTTCTAAAAGATTCTATTTTTAATTTTGACTTACTTGGACAAAAGAAAGTTCATGACAAGTAGTCATGAAATTTCACTTAAAGATATTCCATTCTATCAGATATGTAATCTATTTACATCATGGCCTTGAAATATTTCTAATAAATTTATTTCCTTAAAAAACATCACATAAATTTATGTACCTAAAATCTGTAATTTAGTTTATAATGTGTTCATACTTTTTCACAAATGACAATAGTGTATTGCAATTTTCAAAAATATAAAGTAGAAAAAGTAATCTTTACAAGAGAAATTCATTTGATAGCTGTTCATAAGACAAAGCTTACAATGATTTATTCACTTTGTACATCTGTTTAGGGTGTGAATATGAATGTAGTTAAGATACTGATAATATTGGGTGAAATTCCCTTGTTTGTCCATATATCTATGTAATACTTAAATTTTTCATATATTAAGTATATTTCCATATGTGTATATACAAACATATATAATCAGATTTTACATGTCTTAACTACACATAATCAATGTAAGTGTATGGAATATAAAACTATTAATATCTATGAGGCAATTCAAGTACTATTTGAGACACAGGGCTTGGAATCTAGGTAAGAAATAGAAGGAAAAACTGTTTTATGGCACTAGGGTGAGAGCAATATTTTGGTACTTACGAAAAAGTTTTCAACAATAAGCATATCTATGCTGACATTTCTTGTTGTATTCTTATATTTAATTAGCTGTGCTTTTAAAAGAGGGTACATGATGAAAAGTATTTATAAAAAGTAAGATAACAGTGAATGCTGTTAAGTTGAAAGAAAAAAAATAACTGCAAATGTATCATTTTATAGGTTTCAACAAACAGCTTTTTAATAGTCAAAGTTACTAATGAACTAAAAAATCATCAACTTTGTTTAAAATATATTAAGTGGAAACTGAAATATCAACACAGCTACATTTATTGATGTGGACTTAATACATAATAGAACATGGATAAATGTAGACAATAACACCTCTACAAAGTAGTTCGTTTCCTACAGTTCATGTTAAAAGAAAAAAAAATTTTTTTAAATGACTGAAATAATTGGTATGTGACACTCATTTGCTGTTTGATTTAGGTTTCCTATCTACCAAATAAGGAATCAGAATGTATTACTTTTCAAAGGCAACTTGGATATGACATGGTCACAAACATTAAGTTTTTGTTTTATTGCTTTATATTGAGAATCATATAAAGATACAGATATTTTAATGTTTAGGATACACTTTGGTTTTATAATGATATCCTTTGAATTTCTATTTTCCACTGAAGATGCTCATTTTTCGACAAGTTTATTAAATATGTGGAGTAAAATGACAAAATCAGGGAATTTAGAGGAGAGTTACTTAGCAAATACGGTCATGAGTAGGACAGGTCCAAAAAGGGGTTTTGGTAAAGTGCTGCATGGAAGTCTAATAGAGAAAGGAAAATGAAAACAAACCAATGAAACAGGACCAGCCATGACAAAAATTTTATACATGGGCTTCGTAGGATATGAGGAAAGGAAGGTGTGCTGACAAAATTAAGGTTAGTCATTCGGTCAGCTGAAAGTGCATTCTCTTTTCACTGTTAATTAAGGCACAGGGCCACAGGCAATACCATCGATCCTGTCTAGTCATAAGGCATTTCTCTGAGTTCTTACTAATACAGAGAACTAGGCTTAACCAAAGGAACTTCTGTTATGCAAATCCAAGTCATGCCCAAAGTGTAATCAAATCCTGATGACCAAAAATAGTCTTCTCATAAGACTTAGATTTTTTTACAGAACTACTAGAGTGAAAGGAAAGGTAATGTATTAACTCGTATTTAAAGAAGAAGAAGGGACAAACCGGCTTAGAATAGACTTTCCTTGAGTTTCTATATATTTTCAGATTCAATTATAGGATTGAAAAAAAAAAAAAACTTCTCTTTGTTTCATTCTATTTTACCCCTTTGGTATCCATTTGCTGGCTTTAGTTGATGTAGAATCTGTTAATCTAGAGATGATCTCTAGGTTATTTCAGAATTTGGAAGTAGCTACATATAAATGGTCAAAACTCTAGCATTTACAGTCATTATCCATGTATTTTCTTTATCCTTTTCTCTTTCTTTTCTATTTGGTTTTTGGACTAAACAAACAATATCAAGTTTAAAAAGAAAAGTTTTTCTTATAACACCAACTTTTGATTTCTCTTTGCAACCAAATACTATTTTGGTTTTGAGGAGCAACAGAAAGGTGCTAAAACTGGCATGTAAAGCTAAAGCACGTAAAGCTAAAGCAGCATATTTTCTTTAATGTAAGGCAGAAAGCACTCCATCTAGCCTCACCTGCACACACTTTCAAGTTAGGGAAAAGCTCTTGGGTTTGCAGAAAACCCTGGCTTCTCAATGCTGCTCACCTAATCCTATTGTGTCTCTAGTAATCAGCTTTACTATGATTACCATGCCATATATAAAGATCACAGTCTTTCATTTTTCTTTTGATTATGAAAATATTAAATATAAAATTATGAACAATATAACTTAAATTTTATTTTTCTTTCAGATAAGACACGTTTCCTTCACAGATATAGAAATCAAGTAATAGAATATCAATCACATTATGAATAATGGTTGTATGCTGACATGAGGGAAGAGGCAGACTTTTAAACTGTATGCAAAATTGTATGCTTTAAAATTACTTCCAAAGAGCATCTTCATAGATGCTTTACTGCTGGTCCCCAGCTTATAAGGAAGGTTTCCCAGGTGACTCAGTGGGTAAAGAATCTGCCTGCAATGCAGGAGACGCTGGAGATGCAGGTTCAATTCCTGGGTCAGAAAGATCCCCTGGAGTGGGCATGACAGCCCACTCCAATATTCTTGCCTGGAGAATCCCATGGACAGAAGAGTCTGCCAGGCTACTGTCCATGGGGTCACAAAAAGTTGAACACAACTGAGGGGACTGAGCACCAGCTTATAAGAAGGCAAGGATGGTAACTTTATTACTACAGTCTTTGCACATAATCTTAATGGCATACTACTAGGAAAAGAAAAATGAATAAAAAAAAATGTCCTTGTTTGAAAGTAAAGAAAATCAGAAATTTAATCATGCCAAGTGAATGAATCAAAGTATGGGATAAAATATCACAAATAACTCCTTATGTATAATCAGTGTTTAAGCTTAGCAATATGAAATACTTCATCTAAATGCACAAGCAGTGGTCAACTTATATGCTACATTTCACTTTACAAACTGACCCAAAGCAGTCTCCTGCTCCCACTTGGGCTCTCCTCCTTTTTGGCTTCCTTCCTTCTCTGCTAGTTGCCTGTGACTGGCTCCCAACATTTTTTCTGGCTCCTTCTTTCCTTCATCAAAACTGCCACTATAGCAAAAAGGTTCCCACTCAGACCCATGCCCTCCCTGGTAGGGTACATAATAGCAAACCTGGAGGCTGGTGCTAGCCAACAGAAGCAGGAATTCAGAATACAATTGCATTTCCTTTCTAACATACCCTGCACTTGGTAGTGTCTACCCTCACCATTTTAGCCCCTCACAGTACTTTTCAAGATTTCATCCCTCATTTGGGGAAACCAAATGCCTGTATAGCAGAGTCTGGTTCCCATGGTGGCACAGGATGGAGCTCTGCTTTATTTTTCTTTTGGTGTTAACAGTGAAAGCCTTTAGAAAACCTCAGTACTGCGGGACTGCTTCAAGGACAGGAAATGGAGGAAATCACTGGTTCTGAGGATCTGTGCGGCAGTCACCTAGAGGATGAGAAAAGCCAGCCAGAATCAAGAGCAAGAACAAACAGAAAAGGAAACATAAAGGTCCATTATGGATTCTTAAGGAAAGAAAAGCCTGAATAGGAATTTGGCTAGTTTCAAAAATGCTTTTTAACAGGTGGGCTCAGCAACTTGTTTCAAATTCACCTAAATGGCACTCCCATTCAGTCTCCTGGAATCTTGATCCTAGGGCATGAGAGAAGCCACCTAGGGAAGCTTTTTTTTTTCTTTCCTCCCTCTCCCTCCCGATCTTTTCACTGTTCAGGAGTAAAAAGAGGGATATCTCTAACCAACTTGAAGCAGCAGAGATGATCTTGGCATCACATTTAGGACTATAAAACCATTCTCCCTAAGAAATTATGGGTAACATTTGACTGCACTTTCGGTACTTTTTGTACAATGATTCAAGATACGGAATTAATGAGTCCTTGGTGAAATGGTCTGGGATTACCTTGCCTTACAGTCTTGTTTCTTTGGGAAATGTGAGATGAGTTTCTACCTATTTATTCTAATAAATATATTTATAAATATATATATTGAGATTATACTTTCATAAGTTGGAGACTGCCTATGTTTCTGCTTCACACAGGTACCAATTCTGTGACAAAGAACTTGTGGTGTTCAATTTCCATCTTCTCAATGGAGGAAGAAAGAAGGAAGAAGGAAGCCTAATTATATGGCAGATTATTTTGGTGTTTAATCAGTTCAATGGTCCTAATGGAATTTAACAATTGTTAGTGAACATATTAAAGTATATATTAAATAGCACACATAAACTACACTGCATTTCCTTTTCATGAGGGCCTATTACAGGGATTTATCTTGCTTTTATAGTCTCAGTTCTTCCCTACATCTAAACTTTGAGAAGTCAACATTTCTACGTTTACAATAATAGCAGACTTAGGGAAAGACATTTCACAGTGACCATGAACAGAGCACAGTCTGCACTGTGTGTGCTCGTTGTTATTGTGTGATTGCTTACTGAGAAATGAACATTTCTTCATACGGAAGCTACAGATAACAGTAGTCAGGGTGTGTCCTTTCCCACCCAAGCTCAATCATTGCTACACAACTCTCCAAAGAAAGCTGGTTCTCGGGAGTATTGCTTCCTAACTAAGAGTCCAAACTCACAATAGTTTAGGAATTAGAGGTGGAAAACTCTTGGTTTGGAGTTGGGAAAATAAATTTAAATACACTTCTACTTACCCACTCAACATATCACCCCCATCTAGTGGGTTTGTAGATGTGTCAGTACTCAGGGATGACTTTTTAAATGAGCAAATGAATAGGAAACAGCCTCTGACTTGTGTGGGTAACAGCAAAAAATATTCCACAATGTGTCCTTCAACAGTAAATAGAGGGTAGATGAATTCTGCTGAAGGACACCAATGACCTTTCATTTGAGAGAACGATCTAACATATGCTAGATGTCTACAGTTTTTTTTTTCCCCAAATCATTTTATTACAGAGATGTTTAAAATAAACTTTCAAATACTCCTGATTTGACTCACCTACACGATCTCAGAGAAGGCTATTTAATTTCCCTGTAGAAAAAAATTTTGTCATTGAATTAAGGGGATACTGCACAAAAATATGACTAAGTAAGCCATACTGTAAAAACAAGTCCTAAATTTAGAGATTAACAAATTAGACCGGTATAAATCAAATAGAAAATGGTCTGTATGATATAAAATTGACCTAAATTTAGAGATTAACAAATTAGATTTGTATAATACAAATAGAAAATGATTCATCCCACTGCTGGGCATACACACTGAGGAAACCAGAAGGGAAAGAGACACGTGTACCCCAATGTTCATCGCAGCACTGTTTATAATAGCCAAGACATGGAAGCAACCTAGATGTCCATCAGCGGATGAATGGATAGGAAAGCTGTGGTACATATACACAATGGAGTATTACTCAGCCATTAAAAAGAATACATTTGAATCAGTTCTAATGAGGTGGATGAAACTGGAGCCTATTGTACAGAGTGAAGTAAGCCAGAAGGAAAAACATAAATACAGTATACTAACGCATATATATGGAATTTAGAAAGATGGTAACAATAACCTGGTGTACGAGACAGCTAAAGAGACACTGATGTATAGAACAGTCTTATGGACTCTGTGGGAGAGGGAGAGGGTGGGAAGATTTGGGAGAATGGCAATGAAACATATAAAATATCATGTAGGAAACGAGTTGCCAGTCCAGGTTCGATGCATGATGCTGGATGCTTGGGGCTGGTGCACTGGGACGGCCCAGAGGGATGGTATGGGGAGGGAGGAGGGAGGAGGGTTCGGGATGGGGAGCGCATGTATACCTGTGGCGGATTCATTTTGATATTTGGCAAAACTAATACAATTATGTAAAGTTTAAAAATAAAATAAAATTGGAAGAAAAAAATAAAAAAAAAAAAAAAAAAAAAAAAGAAAATGATTCATATGATCTATCAATTATACATATTTTATTTAAGGAAAAATAAAATTTTATTTAATATAAATAATTCATGTTATCTTTAATCCATAGGACCTTTGCATACTTAACAAATAGTCTATTAGGTAAAATGCAATAAATATTAAAAAGATATTTCAATTCTTCAAATTTTTGTTTTACATTACTGTGATGATTAAAATGCAAGATATTTACATATTTTACAATTTATGGCTAATGTAATTTTAAAGTTTTATAAAACTCACTGAAAATAACTTTAAGAGAAATTAACATTATTCCTAAATAAAAATATTATGTTAAAAATTTTAGTATGTTAAAAATTAAAAATTTTCCAGCAATCTCTCAAAGTTCACTAAAATGCTACCTACAATGAAGTAAATATCTAGTAATCTTTAAAATGCAGGATATTTCAACAAGAGGAAGACTGTTGTGAAGAATTCTGCTTCTCCAAAGACTGAAAAAAATTAGTCCAATAGTACCTGAGGTTGAAACATATAAAATTACTATTTTCAGATTAAAATTGGTCAAATACCAATAATTTAATATATTTCAAAACATTTTTAAGTTGGTGGTTTCTTTATAAGGTGTTCTATTCTCGGCTTACTAAATACAATGCAGTAATACCAGATTAAGACAAAATGATATCACATTCTTTGGAACCAATCACTGGAAAACAGAAAACAATCAGATGCAATTTTTTTAATGTTTTATGAAATGTTATTTAAAAAAAAAGAGGCACTGCAAAAGAATGTTCAAACTACCGCACAATTGCACGCATCTCAAACGCTAGCAAAGTAATGTTCAAAATTCTCCAAGGTAGGCTTCAACAATACATGAACCAAGAACTTCCAGATGTTCAAGCTGGTTTTAGAAAAGGCAAAGGAACCAGAGATCAAATTCCCAACATCTGCTGGATCATAGAAAAAGCAAGGTAATTCCAGAAAAAACATCTACTTCTGCTTTATTGACTATGCCAAAGCCTTTGACTGTGTGGGTGACAACAAACTGTGGGAAATTCTTCAAGAGATGGGAATACCAGACCACCTGACCTGCCTCCTGAGAAATCTGTATACAGGTCAAGAAGCAACAGTTAGAACCAGACATGGAACAATGGACTGGTTCCAAATAGGGAAAGTGTACCTCAAGGCTGTATATTGTCACCCTGCTTATTTAACTTATATGCAGAGTACGTCATGTGAAATGCCAGGCTGCATGAATCACAAGCTGGAATGAAGATTGCCGGAAGAAATATCAATAACCTCAGATAAGCAGATGACACCACCCTTATGGCAGAAAGTGAGAGGAACTAAAAAGCCTCTTGATGAAAGTGTAAGAGGAGAGTGAAAAAGTTGGCTTAAAGCTCAACATTCAGAAAACGAAGATCATGGCATCTGGTCCCATCACTTCAGTTCAGTTCAGTTCAGTCGCTCAGCCGTGTCCGACTCTTTGCGACCACATGAATCGCAGCACACCAGGCCTCCCTGTCCATCACCAACTCCCGGAGTTCACTCAGACTCACGTCCATCGAGTCGGTGATGCCATCCAGCCATCTCATCCTCTGTCGTCTCCTCTTCCTCCTGCCCCCAATCCCTCCCAGCATCAGAGTCTTTTCCAATGAGTCAGCTCTTCACATGAGGTGGCCAAAGTACTGGAGTTTCAGCTTTATCATCATTCCTTCCAAAGAAATCTCAGGGCTGATCTCTTTCAGAATGGACTGTTGGATCTCCTTGCAGTCCAAGGGACTCTCAAGAGTCTTCTCCAACACCACAGTTCAAAAGCATCAATTCTTTGGCGCTCAGCCTTCTTCACAGTCCAACTCTCACATCCATACATGACCACTGGAAAAACCATAGCCTTGACTAGACGGACCTTTGTTGGCAAAGTAATGTCTCTGCTTTTGAATATGCTATCTAGGTTGGTCATAACTTTCCTTCCAAGGAGTAAGCGTCTTTTAATTTCATGGCTGCAGTCACCATCTGCAGTGATTTGGGAGCCCAAAAAATTAAAATCTGACACTGTTTCCACTGTTTCCCCATCTATTTCCCATGAAGTGATGAGAGCAGATGACATGATCTTCATTTTCTGAATGTTGAGCTTTAAGCCAACTTTTTCACTCTCCTCTTTCACTTTCATCAAGAGGCTTTTTAGTTCCTCTCCAGTCCCATCACTTCATGGCAAATTGATAGGGAAACAATGGAAAGAGTGAGGGACTTTATTTTCTTGGGGACCGAAATCACTGCAGATGGTGACTGCAGCCATGAAATTAAAAGACACTTGCTCCTTGGAAGAAAAGCTATGACAAACCTAGACAGCATATTAAAAAGCAGAGACATTACTTTGCCCACAAAGGTCCATCTAGTCAAGGCTATGGTTTTTCCAGTAGTCATGTATGGCTGTATAGTTGGACCATAAAGAAAGCTGAGCACCAAAGACTTGATGCTTTTGAACTGTGTTGCTGGATAAGACTCTTGAGAGTCCCTTGGACTACAAGGAGACCCAAGCAGTCAATCCTAAAGGAAACCAGTTCTGAATATTCAATGGAAGGACTGATGCTGAAGATGAAACTCCAGTACTTTGACCACGTGATGCAAAGTACTGACTCACTGGGAAAGACCCTGGTGCTGGGAAAGATTGAAGGCAGGAGAGAAGGGGACGACAGAGAATGAGATGGTTGGATGGCATTACTGACTCGATGGACATGAGTTTCAGCCAGCTCCAGGAGGAGGTTGGAGAAGGTAATATCAACCTACTCCAGTACTCTTGCCTGGAAAATCCCGTTGATGGAGAAGCCTAGTAGCCTGCAGTCCATGGGGTCACTAAGAGTGGGACATGACTGTGTGACTTCACTTTCACTTTTCACTTTCATGCATTGGAGAAGGAAATGGCAACCCACTCCAGTGTTCTTGCCTGGAGAATCCCAGGGACGGGGGAGCCTGGTAGGCTGCGGTCTATGGGGTTGCACAGAGTTGGACACGACTGAAGCGACTTAGCAGCAGCAGCAGCAGCAGCCAGGAGTAGGTGATGGACAGGGAAGCCTGGCAAGCTGCGTCCTTAGGGTCACAAAAAGTCACACACAACTAGGCAACTGAACTGAACTGAAAGATATCAAGTAACTTCTACATACTTAAAAGAAATAAGAATAAAAAATAAATATACCCACCCTTGAGTAGGCCTTCTCACTTTAAATGTACTTTTATAAACATCATTTATATTATATTTATGTTATCTCAGTGTGTTGGATGACTTGCCTAATATACCTAAATAGAATATAAAAGATTGCAAGAGTATACAGAAATTTTAAGGCTCCTTGTGAAAGTTTGCAAATTTCAAAAACTGTATTAAAAAGAAAATAAGCATGAAGAATTTGGACAACATGCTGAAGTGCCTAATAAGATGGTGCTACATTCCTGGAAAAATTATTAAAATATATCTATTTTGTCAATTTTTTTAAAGTAATACAATAAAGTATGGGGACTATATTCATGATTTCTTTGATCCTGTTGAAAGATAGCAGAAATATTTTAGGAAAAATATTTCTTCTTCATTGCATTTATGTGCTACTTCTATAAAGTCAAAAATATAATACTGTTTAATTTCCTTTATTGAAGAAAAAAAAGGTCCTAACACCCACCTTCCCTGTGCTATTAGAATGAATTATTTCTCAGGAAAAAAAATACTTTTGTAAAACCTTTGCCCTACTGTAATAGCAAAGAGCCGGCCCATGTTAGTAAATGTGTTTGCCCATGGGCATTCTAACCACTAGAAATAAAAGAGAGAATTATTCCATCATTTCTTGCTTCCTTTAAAATTTAAAGAAAAGTGTTCATTTCATTCATAGCACATAAAATTTTTCTTCCCTTTTAAAATATTTGAAACAAAAGACTATTTGATTCCAAGTCAAATATTTGGAAGGTTAGGCAATATAATACGAACATGCCACATAAAGTGCATTTGTCTTTTCATTTTAGTTATAAAATGCAAATTTGATAAAAATACTATTTTTATTCCTTTTACCTACAAGCTGTTAGTAAATCTCCTGGGAACTGAGCAGGAAGCTCTAAACTTTAAAAGCTGAAACATTAGACAAGTAGAAAGAAAAACTAAAGATGTTTTACAAAATCCTATCTTCTTTTACAAAATAAAGTTTTATGTTATAGGCTAACAATAAAATGTTTCTTCATAGGTACAACAAATTCTGTATGACTAAATATTCCATATATATAACTGTTTTGGTTAATGTCTAGTACTTAAGTAGACCCATATGAATGCAATTCCACGTTGAAGAAGGAGCCATAAGCTTGAATAATCTATCCTTTATCTGTTGATTTACTGATCCATAAAATCAAATTGCTACAAACACAAGCTTTTAGGGTAGCCTTATAATTCCCCATCTTATCTTTTTCTAAAATGGATATCCACTGCTTAAGAAAACATGCTAGAAGACAAAAAGTATTTTTTTTGTTTTTTGGACTTTAGTACAGCCAATTTGAACATTAATTCCAAAAGTTCATTTTAATTTTTTAATGGAATAATATGCATATGGTATTATTTCTTGACATTTATATAAACTGCTTTCTGATTACTGGAGTGGAAACATTTCTTTTTAATCCAAACCACTTCCAAGATAAAGATTTAATTTTCAAAACAGTCTCATTAAGTTATAATTCATAAGATATTGCTTACAAATGTGTAGCAATACACTGCTTTTATGACCACTTCAATTCATAAGTTCCTTTCTAAACATCAATATTTTTCTCTATATTCCTCACTAGGTTATTTAATTTTATTGTCACAGGTTTTATCTGTATCCCTATGAAAATGCTTTCTACACAAATAGTTTAATAACAGCAGCAGTTTTCAAATTAGTAAAAAGTACCCTCCGTCTCACAGTCTCATACAATGAATTCTATTACATTATATGTCAAAGACTTCCGTTCCTATAAATAGGTTTCCTATTGAGTATTACAGTAAGGGAATCTAAACTGATGGGATAAATAACATGTCTGTAACACTGAAATACAGGAGACACAAGGAGAGACAGGGAATATAAAAGGAGCAGCTCAAAACTTTAGTTAATTCTATAAAAGTTCAAAATCCTGTTAAGAGAATATGACATGATAATGAACACACCAAAGAGTAACGAAATAAAAATTATGAGTAGAAAGAATAGAAAAATAACCCTGAACATGGAAGCATTAATTGTGGCATAGAAGGGGAAAAAAAAGTGACAAAAACATCTAAGAGATGAAACAATAGATGAAAAGTTTCATATAAACAATGGAAAAGATGAACACATAAATTTAGAGTGAATCTGCTGACTCTGTTTTCAGTATTTATAGAATGCAGCTGATTGTAAAATTAAAATCATTCATTTTATTATAGTAAAGTAACCCTCTTTATGACTAGTTCGTGATATACAATCTCCATTTTTACATAGTAAATAAAATGAGTCAATATAAGAATGGAAACAGTAATATATTTATAGTCTTGATATCTTAATGGAAAACATTTAATCTATATCTGTTGTCTGGTAATAAAAAGAATTGAAAAGGATAGATGATATCCAAAGGGTTCTGATCTCATCTGACATCTAAATTCAGCCCCTGGCATTAGAATGGCTTGAAAGAGATAATCCAACATAACCAGAGATTAATCTTATTTCAAAGAAGAAAATATGTATTGCTAAACCAGAATGTTGCTAATCCTGACTCAGTACTTGTTATGGACTGAATGTCTGTGTCCCTCCACAATTCATATACTGAAACCCTACTTCTTAGTTATGATATTAGGAGGTGGGGCCTTTGGGAGAGAATTAGGGTTACATACAGAGAAGGCAATGGCACCCCACTCCAGTACTCTTGCCTGGAAAATCCAATGGATGGAGGAGCCTGGTAGGCTGCAGTCCATGGGGTCGCTCAGAGTCGGACACGACTGAGTGACTTCACTTTCACGTTTCACTTTCATGCATTGGAGAAGGAAATGGCAACCCACTCCAGTGTTCTTGCCTGGAGAATCCCAGGGACGGGGGAGCCTGGTGGGCTGCTGTCTATGGGGTCACACAGAGTCGGACACGACTGAAGTGACTTGGCAGTAGCAGTAGCAGTAGCGTTACATAAAATCATAATTCCATTAGCACCCTGAAAGTCATGAGAGAATCTGCTTCACCTCTCTGCTCTCCACCATGTGAAAATTCAACAAGTCATCAGTCTTCAACCTGGAAGCAGACTCTCACCAGAACCTAGCACTGTGATATCAGATATCCAGTCTCCAGAACAGTGAGAAACACATTTCTGGCTTTTATAAGCCACCCAGTCTATGGAACTTGGTGACAGCAGCCTAAACTAAGACAGTACTACTTTAGATCTTGTAAAACTAAGGAAAACTCACCTGTACTCTCCTCCCCCGCTCCCTCTCTCTCTGTATATATGTGTGTGTGTGTGTATAACACAAAAACTTAATAGAATACTGATATTATTACCACAACTAAGAAAACAAGAAAAAACAAACAAAACTAGTTGCATAGTTGCACAATATGTAGAATACTTGGAATGGCTAATACCTGCTGGCAAATGTAACTCAGGGAAGTAGCTTAGGAAATGTGGACCTTATAGCTGTCAGAAGTAAATTATGTTCAAAATGTGCAATGCTGCAAGTGATGCTCACAAACATAATGGAAAGAGAAAAATCACCTTTTTTTTACTGAATTTTTTTTTTTTTAGTTAATATGCTTCTCTTAAAGTTGAAATTAAATTATTCTGGATGGATACTGAGAAAAGATACTTCATAATTTTAAATGAGCCTATTTTTTATTCTATTATTGTGTGCTAAGCCGCTTCAGTCGCGTCCAACTCTTTGTGACTCCATGGACTGTGGCCCACCGGGCTACTCTGTCCAAGGGATTCTCCAGGCAAGAATACTGGAGTGGGTTGCCATTTCCTTCTCCAGGGGATCTTCCCAACTCAGGGATGGAACCCACGTCTCTTTACATCTCCTGCACTGGCAGACAGGTTCTTTACCACTAGCACCACCTGGGAAGCCCATTCTGTTATTAACAAAAATTAAATTGAGCATTTTAAAGTATGTAAACATATACAAAAACAGTCATAAAGAGAAAAAAATTGAACTAATTCTCATAGTGAACAAATAATATTGAATCTTTAAGAAACTAGAAATCCTTGGAAAAATCTAGGCATTTATTGACAACATGTAATACTTTAATGTTTCATCTCATTCTCCCTGAAGACGGAACTGGAAAGTGGAATGATCTTGGAGTTAGGATCCTTCTAAGATGCTCTAACTAAAATCAGTTTTAGGAATCTAGACACTTTGTTTTTTTAGCATTTCTTTAATTTTCTCATTTGCTAAATGTTGAACTTGTTTCATAAAGAAGTTGGAGCTCATTGCAATGAAAAAATATAAAACCGCTTATTTAATAATAACAGGCTGTAAAGCATTTTATGTATAGATAATACCTGGTTAATGATGTTAGCCATGGTAATATTATAATTAATGCCTTCTTATACAAATTGTAGGTTGCTTAAGAGCTGAGCCTTTTCTATTCATCTTCTTTTTGTTCAGTGTCTAGCATGGTGTGTACACACAGGAGTTGCTTAATAAATGTTTCAGTGAGTAATTAATTTCCTATCTTAATTTCTTGCTTGGCTTTTATGAAACAAGTAATGTGTGATGAGAATGACCAAGTTTATTTTCATAGGCAGGATTTATTTGCCACAAAAAGCCAACTTTAGTTACTTTATTCTCATATCAGATTTGAGGGACTTTAACAATTGGAAGCATTTTTATTTGTGCAAAGTAAATAGCAGGCATTTAGTATTAGTTTCCATTAAAACATCATTTTGAGGCAGTTTGAGATTCATTAATTGGGTATTTCCAAACAAACCCTCCACGGATTATCCTTTCTTAAGTAGACAGTGATGATAATAACCATGACGAAGTCATGGAGATGCAGCACAATACAGTGACCATCACTTAAATTCACTAAACTGCTTGTGCAATCTTATTATTATAATGATGTGGCTAAGACCACTGAAAAGTAGAGTAACTATTAAAATACTGCAAATAATAACTGTTTATCTTCACCACTCTATATGTAGTTCTTAGCACAGTGCCTGGCACAAAGTAAACAGTAAATATGTTTTGTGCTAAGTCACTTCAGTTGTGTCCGACTCTTTGTGACCCTATGGACTGTAGCCTGTCAGGATCTCCTGTCCATGAGATTTTCCAAGCAAGAATACTGGAGTGGGTTGCCATTCCCTCCTCCAGGGGATCTTCCTGATCCCAGGGATCTTCCTAGGGATCAAACCCACATCTCCTATGTCTCCTGTATTGGCAGGCGGGTTTTTTTTTACCACTAGCACCACAATAAATAGAAAGGACTAAATGTTATTCAGCATGCACACAAACGAAGAAAAAATGGCTAAATGGGAGAAATCAGATCTTCTAACCCCCAACACTGTGTTCTTTCCTCTACATTATGGAGGTTTAGAAAAATTCTAATTAATCACATTTACTCTAAAGGCTTGCTAATCAGCATATCTGTAGGAAACAATTATTTATTATAAGTTTTAAGAAAAACTGGGATGCAGTTAGTGTCAGTAAAATGACTTTTTATTATGAAGCTTCTTTTTAAAAAATTATCTTCCATAAAAAAATGAGCATTATTTCCTAAGTATAATCTAATATTTCGTGATACATAGTAAGATATTAATACAATTGAGTATTTTAGAATATTACATTTTTTAATGATCAAATTTATAAGGATCAAATTTGTGGGTTCCCTTACCCTACTGTTCTCCACCCGGGTGCCCTTTCCCAATAAAATCTCTTGCTTTGTTAGCACATGTGTCTCCTCGGACAATTCATTTCCGAGTGTTAGACAAGAGCCCAGTTTCGGGCCCTGGAAGGGGTCTGCCTTCCTGCAACAAATGGTGACTCTGGCAGGACTCCTCTTCGCTAAGACTGACATTCCCCCCACTCGGGGTACTCAGGGGCCAGCATGCCTGCCAATGGACCAGACCCAGCTGCCACAACTGGGACCCTTTTGTCCCTGGTCTCCTCCTGATGTGGACAACTGGCCAGAGTGCCCCGACCAGGTAAGGAACAAGAGACTTTATTGACCTCTCTCCCCTTTCCCTCTCTCTTTCCTCTCCTTAACCCTTCCTATCCCCTCCCCATTCTTCTAGTCCCCCGGTCCTGGACGCAGGAATCTGGTCGAAGGGCCCTCAGCCTGAGCTGAGAATTGGAGACTGATCACCTCCTCTTGTCAGAGAACTCAAATTCTGGTTCTGGTCTGGTCTGATTTCTGGTAGGGCCGAGTTCCAGTCCTCCCTTCTCTGGAGGCCCAGGGAAAAGTCCCATAATGCCTAGGTATCTGTAGGTAGCAGGAGACGTCTGTAAGGCCATCCATTTCACCCCCTTCTCCTGCCTCCTCGCCCTTCTTCTTTCAACCTGGCTTCTTTTCCTCCCTTGAAATCTTTGATGTTAGTACTTGGATCTGAAGTTCTGTGTCTCTATAGGAGGTTTTCTGAGAGACTGTATTCTTGTATTTAAGGGCTTCCCTGGTGGCGCAGAGGTTAAAGCATCTGCCTGTGATGTGGGAGACCTGGGTTGGATCCCTGGGTGGGGAAGATCCCTTGGAGAAGGAAATGGCAACCCACTCCAGTATTCTTGCCTGGGGAATCCCATGGACGGAGGAGCTTGGTGGGCTACAGTCCACGGGTTGCAGAGTTAGACACGACTGAGCAACTTCACTTTCACTTTTGTTTTTCATAATTTAAGTAAATTTTTGATTTATTAATTGAATGAGATGTGTCAAGCTCACATATTTGTATCAGGTGGGATATGAATCATTAATATGATTAATTACATTTTAAGATGACTTCAAAGAAAGTTTAGCCTTTCTACCAATTCTGCATAGATAAACTTAAAAATCAGAAAGGTACATAAGTGGCATGCTCTACATTTTGGCTCAACCTCAGATTCCACTTAAATTGGTCATTATATTACCTGTTTGTACAGTTACTAAACTAAAATGCTCCATCCAATTAAAACAATTCATAGCATCAATTATGGATATGAGAAATATATAACTTAAAATTTTCTTTGGTTACTTCTAATCAGTACCTTAAGATATGCTATTCTGGTAAATGTGATAAACATCTTCTGGTTCCAATGGGATATACAACTGATTAGAATACATTTTCATACTGTGGTTAACTCATTCAGCACAAATAACTGAATTATCCAGTGTACAGAATCATATTTTTTGTTGTTGTTTAGTCATTAAGTCATGGCTCTTTTGTGACACCAGGGACTGTAGTCCGCCAGGCTTCTCTGTCCATGGGATTTTCCAGGCAACAATACTAGAATGCATTGCCATTTCCATCACCAGCAGATCTTCCTGACCCAGGGATTGAACCTGTGTTTCCTGCATCAAAGGCAGATTTTCTACCACTGAGCCATGAGGGAAGCCCATATAAAATTATATAGTAGTCAATTAAAAATTTTAAGTGACTTTCCTATGAAGGCATTACTATATAAGGCCTAGCTTTAAATATAGTATACTATGAAATATAATTAATTCCTATTTGCTAGTTAACCCCATTTATGGCTCCTGAAATTCTGTCTGAATTTATCTTTCTACAAACAGTGAACTTAAAGTGCAATTATATTTAGAGCTATAGAGTTTCAATTTGAAATTTAGAGTTTTAGAATTTTAAAACCGAAATTAATACTACCTGGTTAACAGATTAAAAAAAATCAAAAGTCCATTGTTATCCCAACAGGTGATAAAACCTTGGTCAAATGACCTCTGGGTCCCAACTTTGAAAACAAGTCCAAACTGAACAGTATCAATAATAAGCAAAGCTACCTGAAAAGTAGACTTCAACTAACAAATCAAACCAAAGTTACATACTTCTTAACTAAGGGTACTAACCCAAACTTGACTAAAATTTGTGCTTTCTTTTCATGCGAATTTTAAATAAGAATCTGGAATGCTAATTTTTCTTGCTGACAGATTCCTGTATTGAAAGGTTTGGGGAAAATGATCAAAAATAATTAATCAACTAATTCCACCCTCTCCCCTAAAAAAGGGAATCTGAAACCACAAATATCAGAATTTGCAAGTGTAACACAATCAAGATTTATCTACATCAAATAAAGGTCACACATAATCTTACTTTCATTTTACAGATGAATTAATGAGGCCCAGAAGGGTTAAGCTAACAATACATAGGTACTAATCTATAAACAACCAGATACGTTATATAGTAATGTTTAGAAAAACACAACATGGGAGCTTCCCTGGTGAAGAAACTGCCTGCCAATGCAGGAGATACGGGTTTGCTTCCTGGTCAGGGAAGATCCCACATGCCGCAGAGCAATTAATCCGTGTACCACGACTACTGAGCCTGTGCTCTAAAGCCTGGGAGCCACAGTTACTGAAGCCTGAAAGCTTTAGAGCCTGTGCTCTGCAGTTTAAGAGCAGCCACTGCAAAGAGAAGCCAGAGCAACACAAGTAGACAGCAATTCCCACTAGCCACAACTAGAGAAAAACCCGCACAACAATGAAGACCCAGTACAGACAAATAAAATAATAAAATTATATGTATATCATATATATGAGAAAAATACAATGTAAAAGAACCCTCAAAAATAGTATGTGTTGCAGACATACTAAGAACATGTTAGAAAACAGTAAGGAAAAGAATTAATTTCTCGGAGGTGTTCTAATTTTTTCAAGGAAAATCTTTGAACAATTACTAAAGAAGTAAGTTTTATTTACAGAAGACTGGCATTTGATTTCTGACCAATGATGGAAGATACTGGAAAGAAGAAATTAGGAACCACCTTCTACCTCGAATAAATTCAAAATTGGCTTCAGCATTCAAAATATTCAGAGCTTGGTTGTTTCCCTTCAGATACAATTAAATGAAACTTGTAGATCTTTTTTTACAATTGATTTTTCACAAGGGTAAAATCGTAAGCAGGATAATCCAGTGCTATTAAATCGGGGATGCACATTTAAGTTGTTAATTGTTTATGCACAACTAAAAGTACATAGAGGGGGAAAAGTGGGAAGAACTAATCCATTTTAAGCACTGGTTACAGAAATCATTGGAGAAGGCAATGGCATCCCACTCCAGTATTCTTGCCTGGAAAATCCCATGGATGGAGGAGCCTAGTAGGCTGCAGTCCATGGGGTCGCTAAGAGTCAGACGGGACTGAGCGACTTCACTTTCACTTTTCACTTTCATGCACTGGAGAAGGAAATGGCAACCCACTCCAGTGTTCTTGCCTGGAGAATCCCAGGGACGGGGGAGCCTGGTGGGCTGCCATCTATGGGGTTGCACAGAGTCGGACACGACTGAAGCGACTTAGCAGCACAGAAATCACCTTCTGTAGATCAGATCTCTTCCGTAGAAGAGATCGGGCTTCCCTCATAGCTCAGTTGGTAAAGAATCTGCCTGCAATGCAGGAGACCCCGGTTCAAGTCCTGGGTCAGGAAGATCCCCTGGAGAAGGCATAGGATATCAATTCCAGAATTCTTAGGCTTCCCTGGTGGCTCAGCTGATAAAGAATCTGCTTGCAATGTGGAATACCTGGGTTTGAGCCCTGGGTTGGTTGGGCTGGGAAAGGCTACCCGCTCCAGTATTCTGGCTTAGAGAATTTCATGGCCTGTATAGTCCATGGGGTCACAAAGAGTAGGACACGGCTGAGCGATTTTACTTTCACAGAAATCATGGAAAACAGCTTGGTCTTGTGGAAACCCACATCTCAGTTGAGAGACTAGGATTTCCAACCCTAATTAGCACCTCCATCACAAACTACTTTCTAATGTGACATTGGGCAGGTCATTTCACATTCTGAGTCTTAATTTCCTCAGATTTGAAATAGAAAGAATGAAACCTATCTCATAGTGTTATTTTGGATACACTAGTAAGAGTCATATAAAATGTGAAGCATGTAGTTGATATATAATAGACAGCCTATCATTTCTTTCTATTAAATCATTCTGCATGAGAAAATAGGGAAAACATATTTAAATGAAACCTAACTTTAATCTTAACATATTCAACAACTATTTTTTTCATTCTATACTTCTATATCTTGCAAGAGGAAATTGTATACAGCGTTACAGCAAGAATTTGAATGCCAACTGATTTCCAAAGTGGTGCAGTATAATTAGTAAATTCATGAGTCAAATTCCTGTTTACATCTGTAATGTAAAGGCTAATCATTTGTTTGTCTGCTATAAGAAGGACTTGATTAAAGCCTCTTGCAGCAATAATTAAATAACCCTGTGCTTGAAGGATGCAGGCTCAGCTAGCACTGTGGTATGCTAAAACCCATAATTAATGCATAGGAATGTGTGTAAATTAACAAATGAGTGTCATTTACACTAACAGTACAAATGTTTCTTTTTTTGGAATTACCTCTGTGTTTTCTGTTCACCATTATACATTTATAAACACAGTGCAATATAAACAGCATTCTAACATCTGCATATGGTGGTTTAGTCTCTAAGTTGTGCCCAACTCCTGTGACCCTATAGACTGTAGCCTGCCCGGCTCCTCTGTCCATGGGACTCTACAAGCAGGAATATTGGAGTGGGTTGTCATTTTCTTCTCCAGGGGATCTTCCTGACCCAGGAATCAAACCCAAGTCTCGTGCATTGCAGACAGATTCTTTAATGACTGAGCTACGAGGGAAATCTACATTTAGCCTCTAGTTAAGGTCATGATCTAAATAAGGAGTTTTCAAACTTTTCTATAAAGGGCTAGATAGTGAGTATTTTATGATTTGCAGGCCATGTGATCTTTGTTGCAATTAATCAGCTCTCTCGTAGTGTCAAAGCAGTTACAATAAATAAACAAATGTGCATGGCTGTATTCAAAAAAATTACTAAAAGAAATAGAAAACAGGCATTGAGCCAATGGTCTATATTATTATAGGTCATCGTTTGCCCAATTTGAATCACACTCTGCTGATGCCCGATCTAGATCCTAATTCTCAGGTAGTACAATGTAAAATATTATCTTACAAAATCATTATTTATACAATAGACAAGGACAATGGAGTATAAGTCTGATGTGAAAACCTGACAAGTTTCCAAACCTTCAGTTATTCTGCCTATCAAACATAAGCTAGAAAAAACTAGGACAAACAGAATTTACCACAAGTTTGCTGCAAAAATCAAGTGACTCAGGAGTTGAAAGCATTTTGAAAAACTGCTGTAAAGTTATTTGTAAATATTATTATCATTGTCATTGTTATTATTAATTGTTCCTTTCAGCTCTATGTTTAAAGACCCCTCGGAGTCACACCTACTCTGGGATAAATCAAAGTATGCAAACTGCATAAAACTCACTTAGAGCTGGTCTAGCAATTCTAGAATTTGAGAAAGATCAGGTAGGCTTGGGGTCTGTGGAACTCCCCTAAGGCTAACAATCTGTAAAGTCAGTCCCAAGGAACATTAGTCATGAGAGACTTTTTTTTTAATCCTTCACCAATACATTTGGAAATACTGCATATGACAGTATAAACATGAGCATATTATTACACCGTGAAGATTAGTACAAAGAGATATCGGTCAAGAAGTTCTTGACAAATACATTTGAAACACTTCTATCCTTCTTTCAGAGATTCACAGTGCATAATTACAAACTGAAGATGATAAGATGTCCTGCAATAAATAAACTGTATACCTTTGTCCAACCCAGTATTTCTCAAATTTATTTATGTGGAAATTCCTCATTGTGGGGTAAAGCCAAATTAACATTGTTCCTCAGAACACATCTGAGAAAAGCTGTTGTATAGATTATTTGGGGCTATTACACTCCTTTCAGTAGGGAAACTGCCCCACAACTCTTACATTTAACAGTATACATTTAGCTATTTACTTACATTTCATTGTGTATCATAAGACTGAGTCTTACTTACAAGCAATAATGTGTAAACTAATTAAATTTGTGAGATTATTTAAGAAGCATGAAAATTATACTAACCTCAATATATTTTAAAGATAGATAGAAGATACATTTCAAATGTTAAATAGTTCTGACATGAACTTTGAAAAATAACAACAAACATATCCACTGGAGATAATATCAAGTGATTTAAAAAAAACACTTTGTGCTTAAAGCACTAAAATCCATTAAAATCCAAACAACCCCTTTTACTAAAAGTTGCTTCAGCAGGAAAAAAAATTGAAAAAACAGCTGCATGGTTCATCAGTTTCTTCCATAGCTTCCTACTTACAAGATTTCTTCTTATGCCTTTTTTACATAATTTTTAATCAAAAAGAGGTGATTGTATTCTTATGGCAAAGCCTTACCGATCAGTGATTATCTGAGTTATGGTGGGTCTTTAATTTCATGTCTCTTTCATTTACAATCAAACATTTCTGCAAACAAAGACATTTTTGTCCAATGTCAGTTTGGATACTAGATGTTGGAGCTAACTTCTGGAATTAAACATATAACTTAACTAAAAGCAACTTATATCCAGATAAAATAAACAATATACCCTATTTCCAGGATCTAGTACAGTTCCTGACAGAAACTAAACATTCAATACATATTTTGTGAAAGAGTAAGTGAAGAAATGATTCAAAGACACTTATCAACTACTTTAGCTCAATTACACAATGATTATTTATAAAGCATTTTTATTGAATGAGTTAGAAAATGATTTCTTAAACTGAATATCCAAAATTCACAAAAAACTGAAGCAAGCAATGTGATAATCTGTTATTAGTTATTTTAACACCATAACCACTATGTGCCTATGTACAGTAATGGAGAACGAAAATACTATTCTGGACGAGATAATAAAACCATCCACACTACACAGACACTAGACAAAATGAACTTTTCATTACAGTGGTTAGATTATATTGTGGAAACTATCCCAGTACTAGTATCCTAGTACTTTGAAGGATTAAAAAAGGATCAATATAAATTCAACATCATAAAACTCACTTAGAGATCAATAGAACAACCCTACATCAAGTGCTTAAGACAAAGTACACATTCATATGCAGTCACTGATATAAAAGCTATGACAGTTTCCCTCACTTCTGGTGAAATCTGCATGTATAATATCTATTTAACAATGTACTTTCTAAATTCTTTTTTAACATCTTTTTTTTTTTTTTTTTGCATCACTTGGAGTATCAAATTTGATACTGCAAAGTATTTGTTTTATTTACTCAGACAGAGAGCACGGTTTCTACTATATCTCTGCCATTTATGAAACATTCACTTATTTCAAAATAAGTTAAAATCCATGTAATTATCCATTTTATTGTAAAATACATTACACATACTTCAAAACATAGTTCCCAGACCATGCTTATACTGTATAAGATGCATAGATATCACATTTTCCTTCAGTGAAAAATGAAAGCCCTTTGTTTCTAAGTTTACTGTGAAAGATTCCTGAGGTGATTTTTGTTTGCTTTAATCTTTTAATGCATGTACCTCTTAACACCTTAATATTGACAATTTTAAAAAGCATCATATATCTACTATCTGTTCTGGAAGAATTAATAAAATCTCCCATGGCAATTAAAAGTGATCAAAAATTTCACATAATTAATTAAATCTGATTTTATTTTTAGATATTTATATGCACTAATTATTGCTAATACCTAGATACCTTTTATAAGTGAAATAGCCAGATGACAAATTAAACCATGAAAACACACTTTAACCAGATCGCGTAAGGAACACAATTACAATCAAAAGTATTGAAAAAAAAAAGAGTATTCTGTACAACAGTATTGAATGTGTTGTCAGGAAATAATGAGAATCAAAATTACAAAATACTGATAAGCCGGTTAATATTCCCCAAATTGTATTTGCTCCTTTGAGGTTCACTGGTTGCTCTGGACTTATTACATTCTGTCTCACTGGTTTAGAAATCACTCGCACTAGGGATTCTGAAGACAAAGGGAGCACCTGATATATATGGCCCTCCAAGGCTTCCAACGGTATAATAAGAATTAACAGCTTTTTTTGAACCTCAGAGCAGCCACAGGATAGACAACGCTCTCTTTCAGGCAGTTACTAATTAAGAATGGTTACTTTATTTTTTCTGTGCTTTGTAGTCAAGATACCAAATTGAATTATAGAAAATTCAGAGCTCTATTTTTACAATTTACAATTAGGGACAGAAAAAGACACACTTCCTCCTGAACAGTTTCCAGAACACTGTGAGTTTATCATATAGGTCCTTTCATGAATTCAAAATGGCTTATTCACCAATTTTAGGTCTGTTCTTGGGGAACACCATGAAAACTTGCTGCAGAAACTGACGATCAGGCAGCAAAACACTGGAAGGAAGACATATACTTAACCAGTCCAGTGTTTGCTAATGGACAGATTTGTGCCCAGGACTGTGCTAAAAGGAACTTAGGAAGAGAAACCTGAAAACACATGACTGTATCACTATCGAACTTATTAAAATTATATCAATGAATATTGCTATATATTTTCACTTCCAAAATAATGCATGGGAATCAAAAGAAAACAGAAAAAAAAATTCACTAATCAAACACACAGTGCTGAGTTGAAATAGGGATTTTGGTTAAACTAAACAGGATGAAAGCGTGTTTGGTTTTAAATTATGTCTAATTTAGTCACTTACCTTTTATTTCAATTCTGAGGTTTCCAAGGGTCAGAAAATGACATCAAGAAATAGACTTGGCTGTACAGTTTAAACATACTCATACTGAAACACATCCTTTAAAATATCATTATTAATATAGTTACACATCAAAAATCAAACTGGGGAACACACGGGTTAAGGAAAGGCACCGTACTGATTTGATACTCCCATTTTGTCTCTAGAATGAGGAAATCATTCTCACTTTCCTTCTTACTGGTGCGATCCAGAAACCCTGCAATGTTTTCCAATGTGAACACGTTTCTGAGCTGGTTCAGTCTGTGGTTTTATTCCTACTCAGGCCTTCATTCTCCTAAGAGCTTCTCAATGTTTCTGCAAGGAAAGGATCTTCTGACATCTTGGAAAACTGGGAACTCAAAAACTTGCCTAGAGAGCTTTCACTTGCATCACCAGCACTTGCCATGTACAAACAATTGCTAACCTTGCACTTCATAGGTTAGATATTTCTACAGATGAGTGGCTCCAGAGCCACAGTCAGGTTTTTCTGGATATCACTTATGCATGCCTCACCTATTTCTTCTCAAAGAAGAATATTCCTTGCATACAATATTCCTTGTACATACAAGGAAGATTCTGAGGAAAACAAAAATTTGACTGAAGTTTACACTATCTTCTGGGTATCATGCTACTTTATATAAGTGTGAGGGCAGAGCAGATTGGTTAAAATTAGAAAGTGCACACAAGTGCTAGTTATTTATGTGTTAAGCAAAACAACAATATTAGAACAATTTCCTGGTCTAATGTTTAGAGTAACGCATAAATGCTTCCAATATCTTTCCACCCACAGTTTCTCTTCCCAAGATGGTAGGAGAAAGTGGCTGGATTCATCCTTTTCTGGAGTCTATAAATTTAAAACATGTTTCAAGTTATTAACTTCCTAAATACTTCACATAGGAAAGCTATATAGAATGGAAAATGGAAATGGATGGGCCTTAGGAGAGCAACAAAAATTAAAATATAAATATGTATAAGCATGTGAAATTATATACTTTGTTCTCATCAGTATCTCAGAATATACATGTGGCAACTCATACTGGCTTTCACTGGAGTTTCTTCTTTTCAAGAATAAAAGAAAGCAGATGAAAAGCAAAAACTAACAGTAAACTGAAAACCATATGTAGTTATATATAGCAGGGTTTCCTCACCTTTGTTGCTATTGACATTTGGGCTGATGGCTCTTCCTTGTAGGGGACTATCAGTGCATCTTAGGATGTTAAGCAGCATCCCTGGCATCCAGTGACTACATGCCAGTAGCATCCTCCCTACCCTTCATCATATCACCCCTAATTGAGAACCGCAGATCTATAGTAAGTTGAAAGGAAAAAAAAAAAAGTGGTAACAATAAGTACTAGCTTTATCTGTGTGCTATACAGTTTATATCTTGTTTACTCATCACAGATACAACTTCAGTTCTAATTATCATTTCTACTTCGTAGAGGGAAAATGTGAGTCTCCAAGATATTTAAATAACTTGACAGTTCTGGTCTATAATAGGTGGTTAGCAAAATTATGTAATGACTTTGGAAAGCCCACACAACTGAACATTCCTGTTACAGATACATGGTAGATGTCTGAAATTCTACCAGGATGCCTTAGTGCTGATGTAATTTAAAAATATGAAGTAAAGCTTTATGTGCCTATATATCCGTTGCAGTATAGTGGGAGTTAATTTATCAGATTTTTTAAAATTGCACAATGCCAGAAACCTGAGATAAGAATCAGGAAAGACTAGGCTCAAAGTCCAGGATATTTCTGGATAGGTACATCTTGAAGACAGCATGCAGGCTGAAAAGGGATGGGATGGAAGCCTCACTGGTAGCAGCCAGTGTCCGTGGTAGCAGATTTAACTAAGGGACCAAATTTGTACCTCAAATGAAGATGAGAGAGTGACAAATTTTGCCTAACTCTTTATTTGTCTACAGCAAGAGTTCTCAAAAGGGGTAGTCCTTACTACAGAGGCTCAAACCTTTTAAATTTCTGATCTTATCTACATATGTAGATTCCACATAGATGGGGGTGCTATAATGGCATTTAGTGAGTAGTGGTTAGAAACACTAGACATCCGGCAATGCAAAATAAGTTCCATGCAGCTTTCAAATGTCCCATCGATTACCCATCTAGATAAATAAACTGTTTATAACTATCTGTGCCCAAAACCTAATTTTAAGCAAATAAACCCAAGTATTTTTGAACATGTTTATATTTTTTTTCTGAATTTTGTTTTCACTTTAGAATGCAACCATTATGTAAACCTGGATAAATATAAAACTTGCTTGGTTTGAAAATTTACCAAGAGCTAATCACCAATTCAAAAAAACTAAGTTAAAAACTGCAACACCTCCCATAGTATGAGTCAACAATATAACACACCTTCAGTAGTGTGCAAACGCAGCTTCATATTCATGGAACATCTACATTTAGGTATAAGCAGCTATCTTCTATGGCTTCTATTCTTCACATGTCTCAATATTTGCATATTGAGATACATGGAATTTCATTAAAATAGCTTATTTCATATTTTTCTTTATAGTAATAGTAATAATAGGAATTATATTGATTTAAATTGTTATATAATGTGTGTCATCTATCTCATCTTACTAGATTGCTTATGAATTTCAATTTAGAATAGTAAAACAAGGCTTCTATAGATATGTTATTGAAATTGAGACTCTGGTAAAAATCTTATCTTTTCTTACAGGTACAAATACTACAACAAAAAGAAAAACCTAATAAACACCCACTATTTGTAACAATGGACCAGATAATTCATCAAAAAGAATGTTCAACAATTTAAAACTCTTTACTATGAGTTATTTTAGTAATTAGAAAGCAGGATACAAAATGCTTTGTCAGCCATGCCTAACTCTTTCATGACCAAGTTTTTAAGAACCTGCTTCATGCTAAGAACAGCTGTAGCTGTCAGAGGTATAGAGGTGAATAAATCAGGCATGATCTGTGCTATCATGAACTTCAGATTTTAGAAGTGAGAGATGGGAATTAAATTAAAAAACAATCTTAGTTTAAATTTAAGCTGTTAAAACAATTAACAAAAAGAAAAGTAAAGTGCCTCTGATGAGTATGTTTCAAAGTGTCTGTTGTGAGATAACAGATCAGCATCCAAGCCATCCAATTTGGCCCAATCACTTCCTCAAAGTAGTTCCTGTTTATTCTCCTCTGAATCATTTTGACCTTTTATCATGGGTGCCGGAGCACAGTGGGCTTCACCTCCACCCTCATTTGACATACTCTGCCATTGTTATTAATGATCTGAAGGGAGATTCTTTTGACCCGTCAATCAGAAAGAAAGCTGCCAGAATAAGAAACCCGTCTCCTGTGCTTCTTTGTGCTTCATGTGCCCAGAACAAGGGCTTTCACAGGAGGTGGGTGATCCATACATGGTCAATGGGCATGGAGAAGAAAACAATAACAGAGATGAACATGGTTATCCTGGTAAGGTGAAGGCAGACAAATGAGAGATTTAAGAGAATGACTTTAATTGTCCTTTAATAATTCATTTCCACTTCCTGATGGAATGCAGACTAGGTTAAGCATGGGAGCCATTTTGGACAGCAGATCCACTGAGCAGAGTTCAAATCCTGATTCACCATTTAGTATTATAAGCGTAGGCAAATTCCTCCATGTCTTTGAGCCTCAGTTTCCTAATAGAGCACCTTATAGACTTTATGAGGTTGTTACAATATAATGTTTCAGAAGCACTTAACAAATTGTCAGGAGTAAAATAAACAGTCAATTGTAGCTCATTTCCATTTTTCAGGTTTAGGAGCTGTGTTTACATTGTTGGAAGCAAATGAGCTGAGTATTTTAGATTAGGCCATGTGATTAGGCCATACCAATTACGTCATATATCATGTGGACTCTAAAAATTATAATACAAAAAAAAAAAAAGCTACCAAAATGACAAGTCATAATATGTCTGTATTCAACCAATAAATTTGAGTCACACCAATTGTTATTACATGGGGTAAGTATATAGGTAAAAAAAAAAAAAAAAAAAATATATATATATATATATATATTTCTCAAAGGTAAGAAATTTCACCTACGGCAACCCACTCTAGTACTTGCCTGGGAAATCCCATGGATGGAGGAGCCTGGTAGACTACAGTCCATGGGGTCGTGAAGAGTCGGACACAACTGAGCGACTTCACTTTCACTTTTTACTTTCATGCACTGGAGAAAGAATTGGAACCCACTCCAGTATTCTTGCCTGGACAATCCTAGGGATGGGAGCCTGGTGGGCGGCTGTCTATGGAGTCGTACAGAATCGGACACAACTGATGTGACTTAGCAGCAACTTTTAAACAGCTGGATCAATAGTTTCTAGGCATTATATTTAAGAAGTCCTTAGCTCACATTCCCCTTCATTTTAATGAAGTTAATCATTTCTTCCTCTACCTGAGGAGAAATGATATATACAAGCTATACATTATATATCATCAAATTTCTCTCATTATGTTCATTATATCACAGCATACTTATGTCATGATATGTTTTATTTTTCAAAATGAAAATAAAAAATCACAGCATAACACTATTGTTGAACTCCAATCTAATACAATTATCTTAAAGCTACTCTGCCAATTCTTTTGAAAGAATGGGATTATATGGACCATTATTTTATGAGATTTCAATCCCCAAACTGCCTACATGTTGCTGTCAACACTTTGTTTTCACTATAGAGCTTGCAGAGATAACTTCAGTTGATATAAACGTTACTCACAAAGAGCATGATGTAGGACTGATTTAGCAGTGTATGGAGTAGATAAGGGGCATCCAGAAATGGAGGCATTGACCGATGCCCTTGGTTGGAGCAAGTACTTGAGAAAGGTCCAGCAGAACTGGAAAGGAAACACAGATGAGTAGGTGGTGCTATAAGGAGTTTAGTAGTATAAAGTGGGCAGAATTTCAGAAGAGAGGCGCTGGCAAGAAAGCAGTAGCAGGGACTTATGGCAAAAGGGGTTTGGTCCTAAGGCTTGGGATTTAAGGTTGAATTTCAGTGCTCATAAACTGGGAACTAAGACTAAGACAGAGTATATCTATAAATTGGGTACTTGGTAGGAGCTTCATTGCAAAGAAAAGTTTGCGATTCTCTGTGAATCTAAAACCAAGATTCACCATCAGAGCACCAGGGCAAAATGAGAGACCTGATGGCACCTGACTGGATCAGGATGGTCCCAGGAGTTTTGAAATGGAAAGTAAACTGACTTAGCCATGAAGACTGATTTAAGGGGTACTCACATGTATGGTGAAGTGGGGTGGAGATGGGGAGGAGACAGCTGTGGAAAGAGAACAAAGGGAAGGAGCCAGGTGCAAGAGTGTTACTGCTTTCATTCTCATTCATATTCATTCTCTTTCTCTCTCTCTCTCTCATACACACATAATGGTCTAGCTAGGGAAGTAGCATTTTATTCCATAGTTGACTGAAGCCACTACTCATACAATCAGAGATATAAAGTAGAGGCTGAAAATAATTATATACCAGAGAGGTTGTGAAAAGGATGAAAATCATAGTTCACAAAACAGTTAGTAAATAAAAAACAGGAGAGGCAAGGCTTGGGCCTGACTGCCCCCAGCAGTGTACATTACAGCTCTTCAGTGCAGTTCAGAGAGTAATTATAGAGGAGTTAAACTCTGTAAGTGCTGGTTACACCACATTTAATGTGATAATCTATTTAGCCATCATGTTCCTTCTTGAAGAGGAAAATTTTAAAGTAGTATTTTTTTTTTAAAGTGAGCTTGCAAATATGCCAGTTTAAAAGTGAATTTTATTAGTAAACTATATATGAAAGCTTCTCAAAGGTTCCCTAAAGCTATGACAGGATCATAAATAAATATAACTATTGGCTATATAACAAGAGAAATTAGAGGAAGACAAGTAAGTTTCTCCTAAACTTTCTCCTAAATCAGCAAAATTCACTGATTTTTCAAATTACAGTTTTTGACCAATAAATTAATATATATTAATCTAACACTGCTATATAAAAGATGCTATGCTGGGTGCTATAAGATACTAGAAAAATAGAAAGCATGTTTCCTGCCTACAAATTTTGAATATAATTAGGAGGCAAATACATTTAGAATAGTTGATTTAAAAACCAACTTTATAAAGTCTCGGAATAATTGTCAAAGGTGTTGAGCATGAAAGATATCAATGAGTTTAACATCATAGGAAAAGTTTCAGAGACTGAATGAGGGTATGTATTTGGATAAACATACCCCTTTCTTCAACCCAGATTGTTTTCTACCACATTAAATGGCAATAAGAAGGCATAACGCTCTTTTCAATCTGAGAACATCTTTGGATGCACCAGTGTGTCTTGATACACTAGACAAAACTCAGTGTAAGTTCTGTGGCCACTTGGGCCACTCCCCCAACCTGGCTTGATATTCGATGTCAAACTGGAAGTTCTCACATAGTTTCTTTTGTTTGTTTTTTGTTTTTTTACTATTTATTCCAAGACTGGCACACAGGAGCCAAAAACAGAATTTACCATTCAGCACACACTTACCCTAAGGGTTGGAAAGACACTGTGTAGTTTGTACATATCATCTCATCTACTGCAACCACCCCAGGAAACAACTATTATTGTGGCATTTTTATATACAAGGGAATAACACAGAGAGGTTAAGCAACTGGTTTATAGCCAAACAGCAAGATAATGGCTGAATTGAGATTTGAAAGTAATCTCACTGGATGGATATGACAGAGCTGGTTTTTATATCTCCTGAGAACACCTTTAGAGGAAAGGCAATATTTCATTCTCATCCAGCACTTGGCACAGAATCTGGGGAATAGAAAGTGATAATAATTTGAGGGTCAAATGACTGACTATATAAACGAATGAAATCTGTAGCTTCCCGGCCAGTTCTGTAGATTGAGGTACAGGACCAACGTTTCCCTAGAGACCTGCCTGGCAACAGCTAAGCTACCAAAATAGCATGTAGGGAAAACAGTGTTGGAGAACCAGTGGCTATCTCTGCCCTAGAAACTCAGATCCTTCCTAGGCATTAGAAGAGATGTTTAGCTAGTTCTTATAGCAAAGCAAGACTGATATATATACAAATACATATATATGTATATGTACATACTTCCAGTAACCTGCTTAGTAAGGTAATAGGCTTAAAATGAATATATCTGAAAACTAAGATTTAACCATTACAGAGCTCGTGTTTCATTAAGTGTTCTAAATGTTTTAATTATGATATCTCATCTCATCCGAGCACAAACTCTATGTGGAGGCACTACTATTAGCCAATTTATACATGTAGGGACTTGCTGATATAGACAAGTGTCCTTTCCCAAATCACTCAGCTATTAGAAACACAGTATGGATTCAAACACAAATAGTCTGACTCCAGAATCCACACTTTCACCATGATACCTTACTATCTTTTAATAAGAAGTGAGAAGAATGACATGAAAGATGCAATGAGGGTGTGTGGGGTACAAAAATGTTAGTCAAACCATTATTTAAACTTGGAATATCAGAGTAGTTATTGTCATGGCTTCTTTGGATAATACTTCTCTCTTAAGATCTGTGCCCCTGTGTAAACTCCTATTGTGGGATCAAGAATAAGAATTCAGGAGGAGGATTTAGGGGTCAGAATGATGCACTCAGGCATCAAAATAAGATTGGTTTCAAATTTTGGCTCTGGTACTTATTAGCTAAGTGACCTTGAGCAAGCTATTTAAACTATCCTGGCTTCTTTTTTGGGGAGAGGGGTATAAAGGGGGAATCATAATATTAAATGTTATTAAATCTGTGGTGAGGTTATAAAGTTCTCAGTCAAAGGGGATTAGCTCCCATACAGCATTTTTGATTCTCATAACCAGGAGGGGATGTTACTGGCATCTAGTGAGTGAAGGTCAAGGATACTGCTAAACACACTGAGATGCACAGAATAGCTCCCATAAGCAAAATGATGCAACCCCCAAATATCAATAAAAACAATAAGCTGAGAAACTATGCTCTAATGTACATTTGCAATCTGCCTGGCATAACATTAACAGTCAATGAATGATAGCCTTTTACTATTGCCTTATCATATGTACAAAATATGTGAACTAATTCAGGCCAAAGTTTTAAATTCTTAAAACTAAAGGATTTTTATTCTTTGTTTAATCCAGGACAGAAAAGTGTCTCTAATTTTTCTCATAAGTATAAGGACCCATAAGTATCAAGTCCTTCTGTGAATCATTTTTTATGACTCTTGCCCATATTAAATAAAACTAAATTTTAAATGACATCTAAAACAACTGGTAACATAAACTATCATTCTGGCCCTGAAGTTTGGTAGCTTACAACTGTTTCCAATATCCACTGGGAACAGTGGAAAACTTTTTAGAAATGAAGAAGAAAGAAGCCCAAAGTTTTGTTTTTGTTGTGGGACCTTTCTATTCCTCCCTCCCCACTTCAGAAGTAACTCGCAATATTTATTTAAGAAAATACTAGAGATCAGAATCCTCTATTTACTTGTCTTGCTCAACTGTCCTGAGTAGCTGTCTTTCTGGGCCAAAGGTTCTTTTCTCTTTTTCCCCTAAGAGCTCAGTCCTGGAAATGGCACTGTTTTCCTGAAATAGCTGGAAATACGCCAATCAGGAAATACGGTCAAGAGAATAGGAGGCTGCCATGTTCAACACGGAAGACAGCTGCAAAGAAACATTCTGCGCTTTGCAGTTCACAGTGTACTCAGCACTGTTTTAGATATAAGTGTAAGCACCAGGGTACTCTCAAATAGTGGCTTTTGTCAAGTAGGATCTCTAGGCCTTCATTCCAGCTCTCAAAAGTTAACATAAGTACTATTTCTAAACTGATAGCTTGCATTCATTCTTTACGCTTTCTGCTAGAAACATGTCCTTAAAAAACCTATCACTGGCAGATGCTACTGTAGATACTTGCTTTTTAAATTCAACTTCAGACTGTTTGTTACCATTCTATAATAATCTATGCTATAGAAAAACAACTAATCTTCATATACTGATCTTATATCCTGCAACCTTGTTGAACTCATTAGTTCTAATAGCATTTGTGTCTGTATGAGTGTCTGTGCTTCCCAGGTCCCTCAGTGATAAAGAATCCACCTGTCAATGCAGAAGAAGCAAGTTCGATCCCCGGGTTGGGAAGATCCTCTGGAGAAGGCAATGGCATCCCACTCCAGTATCCCTGCCTGGAAAATTTCATGGAGGGTGGAGCCTAACAGGCTGCAGTCTGTGGGGTCACAAAGAGTCAGATACAGCTGATCGTGCATGCACATGAGTGTCTGTGTGTATGTGTCAGTGATTTCCTTAGGATTTTCTGTATTCAAGATACTAAAATCTGCAAGTACAGATAGTTATATTTCTTCCTTTCATATTGTATAAAAGTACTAGTTGCTCAGTTGTGTCTGACTCTTTGTTACCCCATGGACTGTAACCCATCATATTCATATTGGATATCATTTATTTATTTTTCTTATCTAATTATCCTGGCTAGAACATTCAGTGCAATGTTGAATAAAAGTGCCAAGTGTATAAACATTCCTTAAAGAAAATGTGATATGTGTATCACATATTATCTAACCTTAAAAGAAACTCCTGTCATTGAGGACAACATGGCTGAACATAGAGGCCATTATATCAAGTGAAATAAGCCAGGCAGAGAAAGTCAAATACTGCATGGTATCACTTCTATGTGGAGATCTACAAAAACTAGTTAAGCTCATAGAAACAAAGAACAGTGCTTGTTAGGGGCAGTGGGGAGGAGGACACAGGGACAGATAGGTAAAAGAGTACAAACTTTCAGTTATACGATGAATAAAGTTTAAGGGTCTAATGAAAAGTATGGTGACTGTAGTTGATAATGACAATACCACATTGTATTACTGAAGTTTGCTAAAAGACTAGATCTTAAGCATTCTCACACACACAAGTAATGTAACTATGGCAGGTGATAGATGCATTAACTCAATTGTGGGTATCCTTCAACAATGTACATATGTATCAAATCATCACACCACATACTTCAAATATATTACATTTTGTATGTCAATAGTACTTCAATACATCTGAGTGGGGAAGGAGAGTGGGCATCCTGCCTCATCTTAGGGGAAGAGCAAGCAGTCAGTATTTCATCATTAAGTATGATCTCCACCCTGGGTTTTCCATAACTGTTTTTTATCAGACTGAAGGAATTTTCTTCCATTTCTTGTTTTGCTGTGAGTTTGTTGTTTTTTTTTTGGTGGGGGGGTCTGGTTGCTTATTTGCTTAAATCAGAAATGGATGTTATATATTGTCAAATGATTTCTTTTATAATACCTATTGAGGTGATCATATGATTTCATGTTCTTGTTCAGTTTACTAATATAATTATTTGCAGTGAATCATTTCCAAACGTTAAACCAACATTGCACTCTAAATCTAGTTAGCAATGATGTAGTGTCATATTGTTGGTCTACATTTGTCAAACTGTTTAGAATTTTTGCATCTTTATTTATGAGAAATACTGGTCTATAATTTTCTCTTATTTAAATTCCTTTGTCTAGCTTTGATACCAGTATACTAAAAAAGACAGAAATACAAGTACTGGTGAGGATTTGGAGAAATTGGAGATCTCATAAATTGCTTATTAGAACGTAAACTAGTGCAGCTTCTTCAGAAAATAGTCTGGCAGATTCTCAAACTTCAGTAATACAATGTGGTATTGTCATTATCAACTACAGTCACCATACTTTTCATTAGACCCTTAAACTTTATTCATCATATAACTGAAAGTTTGTACTATTTTCCCTATTAAATATTTGTGTTTATTTTTATATATAGAATAAATTCTATAAATAAACAGGAAAAAAATCAATAGAAAAAGTGTTTTTTAATACAGCATATCTTCTCTATAATCATTAAGAAGAATTATAGAGACTATTTCCAGAATACTTCATGCTGATTCACAAGAGAGGGTTCCTTCTTATTGTTTGTTGACTCAGCAATCTACACATAGTTTTGTAAACACAAGACTTTTTGAGACTAAGTTAGCTCTTAGTAAGCCCACCTGCCATATTCTGACACTATTATACATTTAAATGCACAGAATATATATTTGCAAATAACTTTGTAAAGATTACTTCCCAAATGAAATAATTTATAGTTAAACATATTTGAAAAACACAAAACAGATTCTGTTTCTTGTAAATGTAATTTCTAGTATGCTAGCAGGCTAGATTTAGATGTTTAGCCAAAACAGTATAAACAACAAGAGCAAACACAAACAAAAAAACACACATGTATATTCCAAGAAAACTGCCATTTTTTATTAAATGTGTACAAATTGACTAGTAGCTTAAAAGTAAAAATCTGATATAAAAAAATATAGTGTAAACATGTCTCTTTTAATCCTTAAATTTGTCCTACAGTTGTGATTTTCAGGTGAGTAGTATATAACTTAAGTAAGTTTTTTGTAAAAATTAGCTAACATATATTTGGGACAAATGAGGATGCATCATTTGACTACTCATTATTTACATGTGTGCTGATATGGATATATGACCTTTCAAAATGATCTGTCCATTGACAGAACTATAAATACTGTTTCATGTCCATTACATTCATTTTTCTCAGTACACCTGTAGACTGGCTTGAGTGTATGTTATAATGGACCCTTTACAAATAAGAAAACTGAATCTAGAAAGAGTTATCCCTTAAGGATCAGGATTCAGTTCTAGATTCCAAGTTTCTTCTGGACACTGATGACAGAAATGGCATGCAGAGAAATGTGAATTATTATGATACTTGAGAATCCTTAGGATAGAATCAGTATGGAGTGGTTTCAAAATGCTTAAACTCAAATTCTCCCTTCCTCTACAGTGCTTCTCTAGATACATTTTCAACATTTCATAAAGTTAAAATAGAGTAGAAATGTGATTGCTGCTGCTGCTGCTGCTGCTAAGTCGCTTCAGTCTGTCCGACTCTGTGCGACCCCATAGACGGAAGCCCACCAGGCTCCCCCATCCCTGGGATTCTCTAGGCAAGAATACTGGAGTGGGTTGCCATTTCCTTCTCCAATGCATGAAAGTGAAAAGTCAAAGTGAAATCACTCAGTTGTGTCTGACTCTTAAAGACGCCATGGACTGCAGTTAACCAGGCTCCTCCATCCATGGGATTTTCCAGGCAATAGTACTGGAGTGGGGTGCCATTGCCTTCTCCAAGAAATGTGATTGCTGCTGCTGCTGCTAAGTCGCTTCAGTCATGTCTGACTCTGTGCGACCCCACAGACGGCGGCCCACCAGGCTCCCCCGTCCCTGGGATTCTCCAGGCAAGAACAGTGGAGTGGGTTGCCATTTCCTTCTCCAATGCGTGAAAGTGAAAAGTGAAAGTGAAGTCGCTCAGTCGTGTCCGACTCTTATGGACCCCATGGACTGCAGCCTACCAGGCTCCTCCATCCATGGGATTTTCCAGGCAAGAGTACTGGAGTGGAGTGCCATTGCCTTCTCCAAAGAAATGTGATTAGGTGAGAGTAAATCACTATGATTTTGGGAAAGCAAACCGCTTTCCAAAGACACAGTTGTTGAATTTTTTTTAATGATAAAAAAGAATTCCATTTGGACATTGACATTGTTTTTCACTATATTCACTTATTGTCTTCCTTTTTATAAGAACATAATAAGTCAAGCATAATATTTGAAATCTGGTACATCCTTACTGTTTCAGGATACTATCCTTCCTTGCAGGGTGTCATTTTGGGAACCAGAGTCTTAGTTTCTGTTAGGATAAAAAGCCCTGTATAGGTTTCCAAAACTTAAACAGATTTTATTATCACTGCATTACCCAAGATTAGAATAAATACTTCTTTAACTGGTAGCGATGAAATTATATGTTCCTTCTAAAAGAATGCTTCTTTTGATTTAAAAAAAAACCTAGACAAATTAAAAATACTGATTCTATGAAATTTTCAACTGTGCCAAAATGTATTCCAAACATACTCAAGGGTCTGTGCTGCTATAAGATTTTTAATAAATAATGAAAATTACCATAACCTGTATGTTTAACCCATGCCAAGTGATTTATACACACTGTTACTTAAATCTTACAATAATTCTAAGCTGTAAAACCACAGGCAGATGGAGGTTTAAAGGTTTAAATTTATAAGAGAGGATAAAATTTAAGTTACATATCTAAATAGAGTTTGTGTTTGAGCCATGGTTTGTCCACCATCATTTCTTTAGCACATAGGGTGTAAAGCTTCCATTCCTAGAGAGCACTGGGGCTCAGCTCTTTAGCTGCAGATAACATCACAGGGGGCTTCCCAGGTGCTCAATGATAAGGAATCCGCCTGCCAAGCAGGAGATGCTGGTTCAATCCCTGGGTCGGGAAGATGCCCTGGAGAAAGAAACGGCAACCTATTCCAATATTCTTGCCTGGTAAATCCCATGGACATAGGAGCCTGGCAAGCTGCAGTCCATGGGGTCGCAAAAGAGTTGGACATAACTTAGCAACTAACAACAATAACATCACAGTGAATTTTTCTTCCTGTCTGATGTGTTGGAGACAAATCAATATATATATATAAAAGATTTGCTGTGATTAGATGTAAATCCCCAGTTACTAACAATCTTTAATATTCTGTACATATTAACTCATAAGTGAAAACATATCATAATTACTTTGTACTTATATACAAAAATCATTTCCTTTGTATGGTATGTTCATTCTTTCCAACGTCTTCATAATTCCAATCCATCCAGGTTATTTATCTCTGTAAAATTCCAGCCACAAGCAGCCTTCCCACATCTCTTCCCCTACCCCATTCACATATTAAGAACTTATTATGAGTTTACTTTTGTCTTCAAGTTTTGTGCCAAATTCCAATTTTCTTTCTCAGTTTCATTCTGACCCTAAGACCTGGTATACTCTTGATGTGTTTATGTATGTCTTTCCCACTTATCATAATTGCTTTCACTGATAATTAATTTAAAATTTATTTTTAAATGTTTACCCTTGATTCTGGCCAATTATCTAGTACATATCTTCCAAATATAACATGTGTACAAATTTCTGGAATAGCTTGATAAAATGTAGATTGTTTTTCAGTATGAATGGGTTGAACATTAAGATTCTGCATCTTTAACAAAATCTCAAGTGATGTTGATGTTTCTGCTTCCTGGACAACACTTTAAGGAATAAACACTAAAAACCACTATCAAGAAAAAGTTACATATAAGCTGGATTCATCACTCGTTTTATATAATTCATCTATATCGCTCAAGGGTGCAGCTATTGATCTAATTCATATGGCTATTGGTTATGAACAAAGTTATACATGTAGCTACAGGATTATGTAAATTCTAGACAGATATATTAAAAAGAAAGAATATAATATGATAAATTTGGATTCAGCTATACCATTTGGAGAGAAGTCAATGGCAACCCACTTCAGTACTCTTGTCTGGAAAATCCCATGGACAGAGGAGCCTGGTAGGCTGCAGTCCATGGGGTCACAAAGAGTCGGACACAACTGAGCAACTTCACTTTCACTTTTCACTTTGACTTTTCACTTTCATGCATTGGAGAAGGAAATGGCAACCCACTCCAGTGTTCTTGCCTGGAGAATCCCAGGGATGGGGGAGCCTGGTGGGCTGCCGTCTATGGGGTCGCACAGAGTTGGACATGACTGAAGCAACTTAGCAGCAGCAGCAGCATACCATATGGAGAAAAGCTAAATAATATACTAAGTCAGATCACACATATTGCCCCATAATTCTAGTACTGAGGTTGGTGTCTACTTGAGGATAAATGGTATAGAATGGTGATCCATACTCTGGGCATTTGCGGTACTAAATCACAGTCAGTAAAGGGAGGTTTTATTAATTCCTTTCCTAGGAAGAAAAATAATTCACTGTGTCTACATAGGGACAAACATATTTTCCACGGAGGAGGGTTTATTCTTATATATATCATCTGCTACATTTGAGAATCTACAAAATTTTAATAGTTATTAATTATAGCTGAAGACAATTTCCAAGTAGGCTTGATGGTTAAAAAAGAAAAAACAGAAATTAAATTTTTAAAAATAAAAGGCAATGTAAGACATCTAAAGCATTTGGAGAACAAGCTGGCATTTGCCCTTAAAGAACCTTTTTAACATATAAAGAAGTGATTCTGAAAATTCTACTGACTATTTCCTAAGGTAACAAAATACTCTCATCTTTTTTTTTTTTTTAAATACTCTCATCTTAACTTATATTGAGAGTTCCTCATACTTATATAAAATAATATTGGAACATATTCTATACCTCTGTTTTGTTCCACAATTAGGGTGTTTCTGTAGTTAATATTAACAAAAGGCCTGTCTCCCTTCAGCTTGTAATTACCTCTATCACTGTTTCTCATACCCGCCTTCCAACTAGAAGTCTGAGTATCTTTCTCACTCTCCCCTGAGGTCACTGTTTCTTTCTTCATAGTTGCCAGGCAAACTTTATGCAAGCGCTTTAAAATACCGGAGCAATTCAGGGATGGAGAATCTTTTAGTAGCACCATGGAAATTGAAATTTAAATGTCCATACATCAGCTTCTAAATTTGTTAAGTTTCCTTTGTATTCATAAACCCAATTTTGTTTACTTTGATTTCCCAAAGGAACTGTGTTCAAGCCACTAGGACCCACCCCACAAGCTTCACAACCTTGGCCGGATCTCACTGTCTTAAGTTTGCTTTCTTGTGTCAGTAGTGACTTAACCATTAGTTTGCTCAGAAATTCTATTTCTGCTATAGATTCTGTCTTCAGTATTTTCAAATTTTCATGAGTGTTGACTGTAAAAACAATTTAAGCTTCATCAAGAAATCAAGTATACCAGTTAGTATGTTAATCTTTTGCTCCCACATGACCGCAATTCTCAAACCACAGGTGAATTCTTCCTAAGATTTTGCTCATTATCAGTCAACCAGAATAAGTTCTGCCTACTCAGCCCTGTCAAAGGCATGAAAGAGGCAAAACATAGCCAAAATAATCAGAAATGTACAAAGATGGCTTAATCCTGTTATCTGAAATTACAGAATGTCTCTCTAAGATAGGTTATGTAAATAATTATTTCACAACATATTTTTTCCCAAGGAAAAGAAATTCTGTTCCCTTCACATTAAGAGTAAATGAGTTTAGCCTTATTTGTATACTACATTGACAGTAGCATATGCTGCAAGTGCAGAACTCTTTTGCTGTACTTACATCTGACACATCTGACTAGGAATTGCCACATTAATCTGTTGATTTTAACTTCACCACAGCACCTGCCTGGATGCTCTTATCCATTAAGATTGTTCCAATATTGAAGAAAGTAATGGCCCAGACCCAATCTATCTGAAGGAGAATGACTACATTCTTCCCTTTGTACTTTCCTTCTCACCTGACTTCATGACAGCCTTGCTTCCTTTTCTGTCTCTCACTTTCCTTCTTTATTCCTTTCTCTTTCCCCTTCTTTCTTTCATCTCCCGAAGACATCTTACAGTGTGAAAATATACTACAATTCCTCTAATTCATCTTTATTAAGTAGTACTTGCCCCATCTGTTCTCCAACAGTCTTATTTATAATTTCTCTTAATTATTTCATCTTACAAGCATAGAGGACTGAACTATGTGATTACAAACATGTGACACAGGAATTCTTCAGTGATCATTATTAATGGAGATACTGCCAGTCTGAATAAATGGGGGACACACAGGCACTCACATGGATGTCTTAAAAGTCAATATATGGTGATTTTCCCCCCGACAGTTATATAAAGTAGCAGAGAGACTGAATAGGGCTTTACTGTTAAACAGGCACCTCTAGTTTGTTAATGAAAAATTACGTCTTCCCAAAGAAAGTTTATGTTTGAATCAATGGCTCTCTTCTATTTATTAAATAGTTTTGAGGCTCTTTCTGTTCACCGTATACAATGCCTTGTAAATATTTGACAATGAAAATTTATTTAATGAATTATCCAATCCCTGCACTCAGCATCATGCCAGTTTAATCTGAGCTCCAGACCAAATAAATTCCACTGCTGTTCTCTTGATAAAAAAAAAAAAAGAGCAATCCACTCATCAGAATCTCTTTCTGTTTAGTATGCAAAAGAATTGGGAATGAAAATACTAAGATCCTGTTATGGTATTTCATCAGGAATCATTACAAAATCTTTGTCATCTGAACTATTAATACATTTGAAATTGTCCATTCAGTTAGCAAGTTCAGACCACACCAAGAAAAAACCCTTATCTTATTAATCACTTCAAACTTTCTGTCATTCCAAGTCCCATTTAAAATTAAGCGTCAATTATTTTCTCTCATTCTGATGTTGTCTTTTCTTGGTTACAGTTAAGCTATCTTGTTTATGGTTTCCTGCACTGTAAAAAAGCTTTCAAGTTTAATTAGGTCCCATCTATTTATTTTTGCTTTTATTTCCATTACTCTAGTCGGTAGGTCAAATAAAATCTTGCTGTGATTAATGTCAAAGAGTCAACCTAGATGTTCATCAATAGATGAATGGAGAAAGAAGCTGTGGTACATATATACAATGGAATGTTACTCAGCCATAAAAAGGAACAAATGTGAATCAGTTGAACTGAAGTGGATGAACCTAGAGCCTGTTATACAGAGTGAAGTCAAGTCAGAAAAAGAAAAACAAACATTGTGTATCAATACAATATGGGATCTAGAAAAATGGTAGTGATGAACATATTTGCAAGGCAGGAATAGAGATGCAGACATAGAGAATGGACTTGTGAATGCAGAGGGGGAAGGTGAAGACAGGATAAATTGAGAAATTAGCATTGACATATATGCACTATTATATGTAAAACAGCTAGTGGAATGCTGCTGTATAACACAGTAAGCTCAGCCTGGTGATCTGTGATAATCCAGAGGAGTGCAACGGGAGTGGGGGTAGGAGGGAGGTTCAAGAGGGACAGGAGATAGATATATATGATTTGCATAGTTATCGGGCAACCAATATATTACGGAAAGCAGTTATCCTCTAACTAAAAATAAAATAAAGGGCAAGAAGTATTTTATTTTAAGCAATGAGAAAGAAACTTGCGGCCACCTTTAAAATGAATCCATATGTGTCAGGTGACCACTAAATGAATATATAGGTCCCAGTGATTCTGTTAATATGCTGCAGCACAGAAATCTGCATTCTGTTCATACCTTTCCTTTAAGATGGAGAACACAAAAGTTAGTCTGGCTTTCAGTTAAAAGAAAACAGATTTGTCCTTTCCATCAAATGTGTGCTTTTTAAAAATAAAACTTAATTTACAAGTATCAAAATGTATCAAATAATTGTGATCACTCTGTCTCCAAAAGAATTTTGCAGTTTGTAAGAAAAGGCACATTGATTTTTTTTTTTTAAACCCAGTTAGGTATCATTCATTTTACATGAATTTGATTGACAACTTTTCATTTAGATCCAATTTTCTTTAGAGATTATAATGTGGCAGCTGTTCAAAACTACTTTATTTCAGGTAGATTTTTACCTTAAGGTGCATTCTCACATAAGAATACTGTTACAAAATCAGGTATTAAATCTGATCAGATTCCAACTTCCATTAAGGCATTTAAAGGGAATAGTCCTATTGATGTTTCTATGACAGCTAAATGTTCTTTCTTAAGAGAGTTAAAGACAAATAATAGGCAAAATATTTGGGAGCTTTTGTTGAACCTGGGTTATTCATTTAAAGATAATAAAGAAATAATAAACATATAATTTTCAGTTTAAAATTTTAGTTTTAAGAGCTGAAAACATAGTGAGATGTACTTCTCATCAAACAATGGAGATAAGAATGCATGTGCTCTAAATGTGTATGTGTGCATGTGTATGATGTACATGTATATATTTAATATGTTTCATTTCAGTGAAAGACACTACAATTTGGGGGGCTATATGAATGGAAAATATTAGTTATGTTAATATAGAAAATTTATAAAAACAGAATAATAATGCATTGTCCTAAAATAAGAATTTATCATGTTTACCGATCATTTGTACAGGTCTCAGCTTTCAAACTTGCAGATAAAATTCTTTGACAGCTTTCTGCATAATAGACTTTTTTTTTAATAATGATTCATTTCAAATTAATGTTTTTAATTGACTTATTAAAATTTAAGTACTTCAAAAGTGGGCTTACAATGATTACCTAATAACCCAGATTACATTTATTTTTGCCTGAATGGTTTAAAAAGCTTTGCTTTCTCTAGGATTTTATGAACTTGTAAAATCTTTTGTGGATTTCTTTGATGTCATGTCAGATTGTTGGTTAGATAAAAGCTATGGTTTTCAAGGCTGATAAGAAATTAGTAGAGCTTAGTACATTTTATGTATGAATAACCACAATGATACAGTCAAAAGAAATAAAGATTGTACTATAAGAAAAATGTTAAAATTTTATATAAAAATGTAATTCCCTAGTTAAAATGGAACTCAGTATTTATGTTAGTTTTAGGCTTTTTATACAACCATATGAAGTTTCAGTTTTTACATTTATATGGAATTTCTCATATGAGGCCAATAAAGGATCTAACATTACTTTTTCATATCATGGTGTCTTCTCTCCCATAAAATTCTGATTTTCAATTATTTAAAGTTACACTTACTAAAAGTGTAGATTTTTAAGATACAAGAAACTGACACAACTTTAGCTTTTGTATATTATTTTTTTTAAATATCAATGAACAAATAAACTCATCTAATATTTTTAATATAAATTTATTTTAATTGGAGGTTAATTACAATATTTTTAACTTTCTATAAATTTCCCAGTTATTTTGAACACATACTATTCAGTACTTTTTGAAAATTAAAACTATATTTCAAATTCATGAAACTCTAAAGCATTTATGCATTTTATTCATAGGTAGAGAATTACATGTAAATGTGTATATGTATGTGTGTGTGTATGTATACACACACACACACAAATACATATGATTCTTTGCTACTGTCAGAAATGTCAGATGCGGGAAATTCTTAACAGAGCTGCCTGTAAACCAATTAAATCTTTTGCATGGCGCCACCCTAGCTTTTCTCCCAATCCCAATAGATTAAAAAAAAAAACAGAAAACTAATAACATCTGCAATTAACAGCATTCTTGTAGCCTGTAGGTCTAGCCTGCTACTTAGTTTTCCTCTGACAATAATGGAAGGCCTTATTATTTTGCTTCCCCTGGGCATTTATTAGACATGATGAGGAAAAGGTTACATCTTCTCTGGAAAAGAGCACAGTCTTCAACTATCTTCTGCATATGAACATCTTAATGGGCATTACATTAGAAAGGCATTCAGTGCTACTATTATGTTACTTCTTCCCAATTAGAATCTCTATTTTAATGTGATTGCCAAAAATTTTAGTGCCCATCATTTGATAAGATTGGGAGTGGGATTTGCTAAACATCAGTTAATAGAAAATGTGAGACAAATGCTGCCTGAGTACACTGGCTGCCAGTGGGAAGAAATGAATGGGTGGTAATGGAAATTAATGGATGCGGGAAATCTACTTCAATTTCCTTGGAAAATGTACTGTAACTGCTTTGCATTAATAAATCAAATTTCTTTCTATTGTTTAAAAAGTTAATAACAATATATTTTGATTTAACAGGATAACACCTTCTCCTAAACACATAACTGTATTAGCTACTGCTCTGTTGGATATATTCAAGCCATATGTTTTGCTCTGGTAGATCATCTTTTATGATGCTTGGCACTAAATCAGATTAAGCTGTCAACAACTAAGAAAAAGAGCTATTACAATGTTATCTTCAAAGTTATTGCTTTAAATAATTAAAATTGTTTTCAAGAAGTCAGTCTTCTAATATCTATTTAAAAGTTCTCCTCCATTTTAATCCCGTATTAAGTTTTGACCTTTTGCTAATACTAAGTCAGATACATTACTTAAATTTCTGATAATCAAATGGAGACATAAGACACTTGAATTTAAAAAGCAATATAGGTTTACATGGACTCTAAAATATAACAAATGTACTTATTCAACCCAAGCACATTTAAAATGCTTTCAAATGTTTATGTGCCTCCTCTAACATTTTCTTTTGGAGAAAATCTAGTTAAATCTATCATTTCATCCGAATACTACAATTACTTTTAACTACTTAAATTAAATCTATATCCCACACAGTGCAGGTAAACCATCAACAGAATATTTCTTATTTAAAAATCCAGAGCTAGCCAAGTTTTTCTAAAGGAACATGCCTGATGATGATGTTGGAAAAACTAGAAGAGGTTCACTAATCACAAAGGGTCCAAAATGCAGAAAAGGAAATGTGCATTTAAAGAGCTGTTACGATTTCAAACAAATTGATTATCCTAAATTAAGTGCAAAATGATAAGAGAGTTTAAAGGACTGGGATAGAATACCTTCTTCTTCTCCTTCTATTGCAATTAAAGGAGTTGATGTTAAGTCATTTCACCCCCTGGGCTTTTTCTTCTTTTGCAAAAGGAGGTAAGTTGCATCATTTCTAAAGTCTTTTCTAGCTCTAGAAATTTGATGAGTCCATACTACTGCAGTTGGTTTTTCTGCTCATTTATTTCACAGTAGGCTAAAATTATGGAATGAAAATATCAAAGGCTAAACTTAGCATGGCGATAATAGCAATGCATGGAGCTCATGAGTAATGATTACACCTCTCAATGAAATAATTAAGGAACTCCCTGGGGGACAACTTCCTACCTAAGAAACTAAGTAGTTCTAAAAGAAGGGACTAGTTTAGGAATTCAAAATAAAAATAAAATAACACAATACTACTAATACATCTTTCTGAATAAATGAACAAAGAGATCTGGAAAGAAGGATGACAAACTTTCTCAAAAAGTATGGCCTTAAACATTCCCTTTGACTCTGCAAAAAGGCTTTTTATTCTGTATGTGATCAAGTCAAAAGATTGTGATCCACAACTCAAAGTTTCACATAATGCCTGAAACAATTCATTATTAATTGATATGCCTAGTGATGATGCTGAAACCTTTTTACCTGCTTTTCCATTCTTCTCAAATCTGCTATCCCCAGTCCACTCACTTATTCTCAGTTGTTATTTACTGAGAAAATGGAAGTGAACTACCTACCTTCTGACCACCAACTCTGCAACCCTACCTCCATGTGTTTGTACCATCTGATCGCTACATTCCTCTTGGTATGGTAGATAATTTTTATTTATTTATTTACCCGTCAGAGGTCAAGGTCAGCTCCTCTAAAGACGATCTGGGTTTCCCATCTCTTTTCTTTGACTCAAAGATTTTGTTTCAGGGACTTCTTTGGTGGTACAGTGGTCAAGAATCAGCCTACCAGTACAGAGGGCATGGGTTTGACCCCTGATCAGGGAACTAAGATCCCACATGCTATGCAACAACTGAGCCCTCCTATTACAAGGAATGCATGCCACATCTAAGACCTGACACAGCCAAAAATAAATAAATATTTTTTACAGAAGATTTTGTTCCTGAGAAGATGGAACCATTCATTTGAATCACAAATTCTCATTTTTTACTAGATCATGCACACCTACATTCAGAAATGTATTTCTTTCATTTCAAAGAAGAAACTACTTTGAACTTAAATTCCCCTAGTGCTGCCCACTTTGATGCTGTTCTTCACAGACAATTTTCTGTAGATACTATTTCTACTTCCTCTTATTCTCTTCTCAGTTTGCTCCAGTTGGGTTTTATCTCCATTACTCCCTTAATCCTTTTAAGTTTTCAATAATCTCTATTTTAACTTCACTGGTCATTTCTTTGTTCCATGTTGAATTACATCACTCTTCTGCTTAGAATTTGCCAAAGAACTGGCACACCAGTTAGCTACCAGAGAAGCCCAATTTATTAATCACTTACTATATAAATGACATAGAAGGCAATGGCACCCCACTCCAGTACTCTTGCCTGGAAAGTCCCATGGACAGAGGAGCCTGGTGGGCTGCAGTCCATGGGGTCGCTAAGAGTCGGACACGACTGAGTGACTTCACTTTCACTTTTCACTTTCATGCATTGGAGAAGGAAATGGCAACCCACTCCAGCGTTCTTGTCTGGAGAATCCCAGGGACGGGGGAGCCTCGTTGGCTGCCGTTTATGGGATCGCACAGAGTCAGACATGACTGAAGCGACTTAGCAGCAGCATATAATACAAAGATGAGAACATAAATTAAATGATATTTCTTGAGCATCTGCTATGTTCCAGGCATTCCTCTAGGCTAAAGGTACAGAAGCAAAATAAATAAGATTACTTCTCTTATGGGTCTCACATCCTTAGGGAAGAAAATCAGTCAGATTAATTACCATATTAATCACCATATTAATTTAAATACCTCAAACTTGTCTATATTTCTACTTCTATTCTTCTTTTATTTCCTCACTCTCTCCCTGTATCTCCTGATCCACTTTAGTCCCAGGAACACTCCAAGCCCTTCCCCATCTTAGCGTCCTTGCACTGTGTGTTTCCTCTGATGAAATGATCTTATCCTGGAACTGCACATGACTGACTCCTACTTCCCTTACAATTATCATGCCCTTATGGAAATCTTGCCAGATCATAGACTGCAAGTACCCACACAGTCAGTCATGAACAGTTTTAATTTCTACAGAACATATATCATTAATTAATATGGTAATTAATATCTTATTTAATAAGGGTTTAATATCTTTCAGGAAAAAAAATTGTACTAGCAATAGACAATTTTGAGCAGAAAATACAGTATTATTTTAATTTTATCAAAGTATTTGCACTTAAAGAAGTTGTTTCATGGGTACTAAAAACCATGCAGGGATAAAAAAAGAGTTTTTAAATCTGAACATGTATCTAACCTTTGGACTACTAAGGCAACTCTTTAATTGATTTATTCAATAATCATAAAGAAAGGCAATGCCAAAGAATGCTCAAACTACCGCAAAATTGCACTCATCTCACACGCTAGTAAAGTAATGCTCAAAATTCTCATAGCCAGGCTTCAGCAATATGTGAACCGTGAACTTCCTGATGTTCAAGCTGGTTTTAGAAAAGGCAGAGGAACCAGAGATCAAATTGCCAACATCCGCTGGATCATGGAAAAAGCAAGAGAGTTCCAGAAAAGCATCTATTTCTGCTTTATTGACTATGCCAAAGCCTTTGACTGTGTGGATCAAAATAAACTGCGGAAAATTCTGAAAGAGATGGGAATACCAGACCACCTGACCTGCCTCTTGAAAAATTTGTATGCAGGTCAGGAAGCAACAGTTAGAACTGGACATGGAACAACAGACTGGTTCCAAAGAGGAAAAGGAGTACGTCAAGGCTGCATATTGTCACCCTGTTTATTTAACTTATATGCAGAGTACATCACGAGAAACGCTAGACTGGAAGAAACACAAACTGGAATCAAGACTGCCGGGAGAAATATCAATAACCTCAGATATGCAGATGACACCATCCTTATGGCAGAAAGTGAAGAGGAACTCAAAAGCCTCTTGATGAAAGTGAAAGTGGAGAGTGAAAAAGTTGGCTTAAAGCTCAACATTCAGAAAACGAAGATCATGGCATCCGGTCCCATCACTTCATGGGAAATAGATGGGGAAACAGTGGAAACAGTGTCAGACTTTATTTCTCTGAGCTCCAAAATCACTGAAATTAAAAGACGCTTACTCCTTGGAAGGAAAGTTATGACCAACCTACATAGCATATTCAAAAGCAGAGACATTACTTTGCCAACAAAGGTTCGTCTAGTCAAGGCTATGGTTTTTCCTGTGGTCATGTATGGATGTGAGAGTTGGACTGTGAAGAAGGCTGAGCACCGAAGAATTGATGCTTTTGAACTGTGGTGTTGGAGAAGACTCTTGAGAGTCCCTTGGACTACAAGGAGATCCAACCAGTCCATTCTGAAGGAGATCAGCCCTGGGATTTCTTTGGAAAGAATGATGCTAAAGCTGAAACTCCAGTACTTTGGCCACCTCATGCGAAGAGTTGACTCATTGGAAAAGACTCTGATGCTGGGAGGGATTGGGGGCAAGAGGAGAAGGGGACGACAGAGGATGAGATGGCTGGATGGCATCAGTGACTCAATGGACGTGAGTCTGAGTGAACTCTGGGAGTTGGTGATGGACAGGGAAGCCTGGCGTGCTGCGATTCATCGGGTCGCAAAGAGTCGGACATGACTGAGTGACTGATCTGATCTGATCTGATCTGATTTTAAAGCTTAGCACTGAAAGTTCACAGCCCTATATTTAATATTATCAGGACATTATTCACTAAAATCAAGACATCTGGCACCTCACATTATTATCGGTCAGATTTCTACAGATGTTGGGGTTCTATGGTATAGCAAAGCACATTAACTCCAATAATAACAATTAATGTATGTAAAGGTGAACAGTAAGAAGACTTCAGATAATCCAAACATGCAAAAGACCCTACAAAAAGAATTACTCTTAAATCAAACTTTGATTTTTAATGAATCTTTTATATCACCAAAAATATCATTAAAATCAACTAAAGAAAAATAAATAAATTTTGAAAGATCACTACCTTGACACAGATGAAAAAATTAAACCCAGGGTTGTCATATTTAAATCAAGTTGTGGGCTTTCTTTGTATAAGAACCTGTTAATCTTTGCATTTTATGCTATCAGATACAATAGAGCTCTTTTAATAAACTTCATCATTCCATAGTCTAAAAATGGACATTTTAATCAGATTATTTCTGTTTCCAGAAATTGTTTCCGCTGGACTTTGCTTTTTATCATGATTACAGTTTCCTTCTAGTGCAATCTAAATTATTTGAAGATCAGAATCTTTGGAGTTTCTTGAATTATCCAGTAAAATGGATTATAATATACTACCTTAACCTGATAATTGCACCTTTCAGATCTAACTTTTCATCCCATTACACACATATACATACACACACCTGGAGAACAGGCCTGGAGTCTTCATAATGTTCTACAAACATTATACAGCTGATATTTACATTTTGTTCTTCTTAAAATCCCTTCCCAAAATAATATAAATACAAATTAGCTAATTTATGACAGAATTATTTCTCTCATGTTTACCTTTTAATGGCAATGTCCATGTCCACTGGACATAGTAAACATAGTAGTTTACTAAAATGGAGAGGCTGGTTGAAAATATGCACATTTTATTTTTCCAAAGAGAATGTTAATATTCCTTACTTCCTTCAATGAGAATTTCAGTAAGAGCAGAGAGAAGATATGCTGAAGACTCAAAATATCATTTGTGTGTATTATGCTCAGTTGCTTTAGTCATGTCTGACTCTTTGTGACCCCATGGACTGTAACATGGAATTTTCCAGGCAAGAGTACTGGAAGGGGTTGTCATTTCCTCCTCCAGGGGATCTTCCCAACCCAGGAACTGAATCCAAGTCTCCTGCATCTGATGCATTGCAGGTAGATTCTTTACCTTCTGAGCCATCAGGGAAATCCCCAAAATATCATTAATTATAAATAACTAAGTCTCTGTAACTTATTTTGCTCATAATAATTTTTTTGAAACAAAGAATTCTTATTAGGAACTCTTAATGTGAACACAATAAACAAGAATGTAAAACATATATATTATTATACACTTAATCTGAAAATATCCATGCTCTTAAAAAGTCTTAAGAGACATGTTGCTGAGTAAGAAGTGAGTGATAAATTAGACAAACATGTCAATACTATTGCTTTATATAGGCCTGAAACATGCTTCGCTATGGCTGTGATCTACTTTTATGCCAAGGCTACTACCAATCTATATTCCACCTTTGGGGAATTGATAAATCAGCCACCTCCATGTAGAGACAGAAGACTTGATAAGCTGAATACTAGCTGGAAATCAACCGTCATTTGCTTTCTTAGCTAGATGCTCTCATGTAGGCACAATCTGTGCAAGTGCACGTTGTAGCCTTGCCTTTTGCATATATATCCTCTTCTACGTGACAGTTCACACTGAGGATTTCAGTCCTGGTGCCTTTCATGTCTGATTCCTCCCTTTTGATTGACCTCCTACCCAGTGATCCTTAACAGAGAGCTGGCTACAGATGAAACTAGAAAGTAGGGACCTGATCCAATTACATCTCATCTAGAGGCTGGCTAGCAACTCCAGCAGGAGCCTGGGATGCAGCACTGTATCTCGAATAGGCCGTAATTCTACCTGAACTAATCAGACTGGCTCCCTCAAAAGTAGTGGCAAAGAGCAAATGTCCAGAGAGGTGCAGAGAAACACATGAACGACCCCTGTACAATTCTTAAGAGGGAAGCCAGGCTTCCAAGGGCTAATAATTTTCTAATTGCAGTCCCTGTATAGTAACTCCCATTGGTCTTAAAGATATCTGAGTTTAATCTCAGCCAAAAACCCCACTAAGCACACACTCCTTTTCAAGCTCCTGCTTTAGGAGTCATGCATTCTTTACATTCAACATTTCTTGTTTCTTCAATAACTAACTGTATATCAAGATTTTATAGTATCTTCATTATTCTGCCTGTTTGAATCATTCATAGAGCTCCTGCTAAAGAGGGTACCAAAAACACACAGAATGTAATGCTCTATTTGAAGTGAAACTAACTCTAAGTAGAGCAAAACCATCACCTCCTTCATCTCTTTAAGGTCTGCTTACGTAGCAAAATAATTTAAGTGTAAGAGAATCTGCATTCCAGCTATAACTATAAACAACTGTGCTGTCTTTGGTGATTTATAAGGCCTTTGAAATTTTCTAGGTGTCCTAGGGGTAACATAAGAAAAAATTATCTTTCTTCATATCTAACTAGGTAGAAAATATTGATTTAATCAAATCTTTACATACCACATTAGTATTAGTGATGTTAGCTTCATATTTTCTCAATCATTATTGGTGGATTTCAAGGGGAAAAACATGGTTATGAGGCTCTTTGGTTTCTCATATTGAACAAATTGATTAACATGTGTTAACTGAGCCTTGTATGCTCAAAACTATGGCATGTGATTTAAAAGTAGGAAAAGAATCAAATATGAAGTCCTTACATGCATGAGATGACCCATCTGGTGTAGAGAGACACTATTTATCACTACTGAGATGATTTGCAGAACATTACAGAACAGCCTTCCCAGGTGGCGCGATGGGAAAGAACCCGCCTGTCAATGCATGAGATGTAAGAGACTCAGGTTTGATCCCAGAGTTGGGAAGATTCCCTGGAGGAGGGCATGGCAACCCACTCCAGTATTCTTTCCTGGAGGATACCTTGAACAGATGAGCCTGGCCAGCCACAGTCCATAGGGTTGCAAAGAGTCGGACATGCATGAAGCATGAAGCAACTTAGCACACACACAGAACAGCCTAAGAAGTGCCCTCCACTTCAAGTGATTCAAGTTACTCAAGAAGAAAGTGAGGTAAGAGTCATGCAAAACCCTGTAACTGACATTCACTGAATTATTCAAACTGTCATTTTTTTCTCATGATGTGAATACAGTTTGACTATTTCAATAAATGTTGTGGTGACTAATAAGGACTTTTTTTGTACAAAGTGCCAGACAAGGAACAGGAAATGAGCTTCCATTCCATATTATTCTCATTTTGACTATGATTCACTCACATCTATAGGACATACGCCTGACAGATCTTTAGGCTTAAAAAGCAAAATGAGACCAGTACCTGGGGATTGTGCTTTTCAAGCTTACGCAGCAGGATGTGAAGAAAAGAGGTCAGGATTTGTGCTAAAGAAGCTGCAAAGAATAACGTATTTGTCAGAATGTGAGACACAGCTACATTTAAGGAAAAGTTGACCTAAAATTGCTGACCGTATTATTGTCTGATAACGCAGCTTTTGCTTCACTCTAAGCACTCAGACTTCATTCTTATCACAGATATCTGAGAGCTCTTCCTTTTTTGAACAAATTTGTTATTCATGTTTATGCCATTTTCTTAATCAGTCCCTTGATGCCATGCGTATGTAACTAGTCTCCTCGTTTCTGATTTTTTTTCCTCCTTAAATCTAATCTTCATACCAATACTGAATATCTCTATCATAAATGTAACTTTAAAAGGCAATTTTCAAAGTTTTAAAACTAAAACCCCTAATAAGAAAAATATTTTGCATTATGACAAAATTGGTCTCATATACACAAATTAAATTTCACAAAATATTGTATCTTCAATGCATTCACATTTCCACTGCTTTTCATTATGTTTCATTTTAGTTAATTCTACTCCATAAATATTAAATATGAACCACTGAATTATATCATGATTCTCCAAACTATGATTCCTAAATGTAAGTCCAGGGACTTGGTGTACCCACGACAATTTCAGGAGATTCACCAGGTCAACGTTCTTTCTCAATAATGCCAAAACACATTTGCCTTATTCACTTTCACTCTCTGATGAGTGTACTGAAGAGTTTTCCAGAAGGCATATGATATGATGATGTCATACCCTGACAGAAAATGAACGCTATGCTTGTATATTCATTGGTTTAAATGTTTTTCCTCAGCTTTGACTTATAATACAGTAAATATCAATAAATATAACCACATAAACAAAAGCTTTTTGGGTTGCTCAATAAAATTTAAGAATTTCAAGGGATCATGAAACCAAAAAGTTTGAGAACTACTCAACAGTGATTTTAATTGGATCGTTGCATACACACACACACACACACAAAAACCTCTTTCTATAACACACTCTGTTGCCTGCAAAGCAAATGTAACCTGGTATGAAGGTTTTAACAACTTCTCTATGATTCTGCTGTTCCCTAAAAACAACTCTGGGCTTCCCTGGTGACTCAGTGGTAAAGAATCCACCTGCTAATGCAGGAGATGCAGGTTTGATCCCTGGCATGGGAAGATCTCCTTGCCTGGGAAATATCATGGACAGAGGAGCCTGGAGGGCTATAGTCCATGGGGTTGCAGAGTCAGACACACCTTAGCAACTAAACAACAAAAAACAATTCTCCTTTCAACCAGGAACACCATTCTAAGTACCCTAAACAAAACTTGTCATTCCTGCTTTGAGCCTCATTTCAAATATTAGTCCTGAAATATCCCTAAGCCTATTTTTTGACAAGATAAATCCTATTTATGTATACATCTGCAATTATTGGCTCTGCCTTATGTAACTTTTTTTTTTTTTTTTTTAGAATTGACCATAGAGGACTCCTGGGATTCACACGGGAATGCAATTATGTTACTTTAACTTTCCATAGATATGGAAACCACACTAGTAATCAGAATACCTCATATTTAGCACAGCAACTACTGCAGTGTGAAGACTGCACCGAAAGGGCCGACCAGAGAGTTATGCAGGAAGCGGTATCAATGCTAGAAGAAGAAATCATGTTCTTTTCTTTGAGATTGCTCACTGTCACACCAGCAATGAGAAGACCAGCCTAATAAGCAATGGCTTAGAGTCACCATGGAAAGAACCCCATTTTCATTATTAAAACATTTTACCCAAGTTTTCCCTTGACTAGACATCTGTGTATAATCTCAGTCCCTTGTATGAAACTGCTCCTGGTAATGCCTGCATTACTTCTATACTCTGATGAAGACCTATACCATCTTCTAATACTTCTCCATTCTGTTTTAATATGTACTATATTATTTTACTTTGCAATTAGTTATTTTATGTTTTTTCTCAAAAAATAGGTAAGGGTACTAGGGAACTGATTCTACCTCTTCTACCTCTGCATCTAAGGGTTTGTTGTGTTTTGATTTTGGTCTTTCTTAGAACACTAGGAAGACTCTATAATTTGTATTGTATTTTGGAATTCATTCATTTGAATGTTTTTTCCTTTGAGGATGACTGACATTTTGAATGCATGTTTATCTCAACAGGTTTTTGTTTTGTTTTTTTACATTTTCTTGGATTGTTGGGTCATGCACAGTTTTTCTTCATTTATGTTTTGGAGAGAAAACATTACCCATTTTCACCTCTAAATATTATCCCTTTATGATCTGAGAAAGCACACAAGTTACACATGATAAACAAAGGAAAGTTCCATGCTACTTAAATGTAAAGCTGAAAACTCTGTATTAGAATATTAGGGAGCAACTACTTAATATTCATATTAAAGAGAAAAAAAAACGAAAATCTATCACTATAATGTCTGATCACAGTATCAGGAAATGAAGCCCTGTGTGAAAATCTGTAAAAGTAAGATGGAGTATACCACAAAAAGTAATCAATTAAATCACATTTCAAACATTCTAAGTGTGCAGGCTCTGCTAAATTTGCCTGAGATTCCCAATTAAGACAACACCTACAAGAATCCAATGATTCCATTATCTCCTTGCAGAAATTAAAAAGTATTCTAACCGAAGGTCAAACATGCCTTCTTGTATTGAACTGAATATTTCAACAGGTCATTTAAAATTTTCAAGGCGTAACTTAATATTCTTATAGTTAGCACTTTTTAAATACCCAAACAGCATAATAGAATTATAAGGATGAAAAAGAAACTTATTTAAAATGACACAAATAGGAATTCAAAGCTCAATATTTCTTGCTCCAACGACCATAATAGGGTACTTCATTAACATTTAAAAATACCACATACAAAAAGAAGTGGAAAAAACAGGGAAAGAGAGAACATTTAGAACACATTCCTTATACCATCTTGCTTTGTTTTCAAATGTAAGTATAGCCATATTTTCAGGTCAGTGATGATCATTTGATCTTGCATGATGAAAGAAAAATTCCTTTTTAAGACAAACATGAAAAACCTTTAACATCTACTCAGTCATACTTTAATTTGAATACGTTTTATTCAATATATTAACATATAATGCACAACTTTACATATTATATATAAGATTTTCATTATTTATACATTTTGTAAATCATTTACATATTTTAAAAATATATTCATATATACAAAGACTACACATCACCAAGTACAAAGGAATTTAATCTCACTACTTAAATTTTCATTCAGGAAATATTACAGGTTTAAATGAAATACAAGAAATAGTTAATGCTAATACAAACTGATGTCTCTTTCCAGACAAAGTATTACAGAGCTTAAAAGTAACATGAGCCTGTCCACAGCATTAAGCACACTCTTACTCTTTTCTGATATATTTTCCAGAATGTATGTCAGGATATAAAATTTATATAAGTCATTTCAACCCTCTTATCTTTCAAAACCCAAAGGTGGTATCCATTTATAATGCTACTTAACTCACATCACTTTATATATCTGCTTCCATTAAAAACAGTCATGTCATAAGTGAACATGTAAAATAAATATATCTGCCTAATTTAAAAAATGTTTAATCTTAACAATAAGGCATTTATTCTATTCTTATTTTCAAAATGTTTACAACTGTAGATTTAAAAAAAAATAAGAGGGCAAAGCTCCCTCCTTTTGGGAATAGTTCTAATACACACTGCAGATGTTAATGATTTTGCTAAACTAAACAGGCCATTTTCTTGATTAAAATATGGCCATCAGAAAGCAATGTACTTTTGACAGGTACTATAATGATCTATGCATGTTAGATTTTTTTAACTGCGCAATTAGCTTTGAAATTTTAAGGTTAGGAAAAAAAAACAGATATGAAAAGATACTGCCTATAACTCCATTGCTCAGAAGAAAACACCATTAAAATTTTGTTATATCTCCTTTTAGAGAATGCAACATACAAATGGATAGAACATATGAATATTGTACACAGATTTGCTTTTAAATGAACAAACATTTTAAAATATTACTCCATAACCTGCCTATTCACCTAGTAATAGCAAATTTTCATAGCATATGCATTTACATGATCTGTATCACTATTTTTTATATCAGCAGAATATGCTATTTATGACCAAAACCACATTCAAGTTAAAAAATCTTTCACTAGACATTTAGTTTCTTTCCTTCCAACTTCTAATACTGTAAATAAATCTGGGATGAATATCTAATTACTATAATTTGCAGATCCTTCTAACTGCTTTGAGTACAATGCTTGGCTGATACAGGCTGTCAATATATATCTGTTGCATGAAAGATTGGATGGATGAATAAAGTAAGAAGTGTGGGTTTCAAAAATATCAATTTTAGAGACATGTCTGGCTGACATTCTGATTTCCAATCAAGTCACTTTATACGTTGTTGTGCTTTTCCCTTAGAATTATGATAAAAAGAAAACATGCAGAATTGTTAAATGACTTTCACATTTAACATTCATCACCAGATACTTCTTAATATGTGGGACCTGGTGGATCCTATCAGTAACATTCTGTGTGAAATAATGCACCCAGTCTATGGTTAGAGTAGAGAAAGTAAAGTGTAAATTTTGAACTCACCCTGTAATTTTCCTTTTTTTCCACATAGAATATCTGCAGTTACAACTGGAACATATCTTTTGCAACATAATTCAGAGGTTCCATACTCCTCTACTTTCATAAATTTGATTTAATAAGCAGCTATTCATAGCATTATGGTAGTCATATTAAAAAGCTTGAAACAGCTAAAAACATATAACCTCATATAGTTATCAGTGCATTATGAGGTAACAAACAAAAAATAACACCCAATTTCCTCTCCATTATGAGAAGTGACTATGTGGTTCATTCTCCAGCTGAGATAAACAGATGCAATATTTATACCAGCTGGAAGAAGACAGAACTTCTCACCAATGGATGATGTGACAGCAGTTCTATCCCTATTCTCAGCAGTTTCCTCCTTGTTTAACAAACACCTTGGAAACTCGCCAGTTTTCAGGTATTCTCATCTTGGGATGGTGGCCAGTTATTCACAATGACACAAGAACTAGAGGCCAGATGTGCAACATATAAGAATTATTTTTTGATTGCTTTATCATGACAAAAGGATGCAATTTATATTATAAATTATTTCATAGTTGAAAAAATTTACAAAAAAATAAACTGAGCTTAAAATGATATGCACAAAATTATAGACCAAGTTGTACAGGCTTACTCCATAGTTCAGTTATATCTAGCAATGAACTTTATTCAACTCACAGAACCCATGCATTTTCACTGAATACACTGCACAAGATCTCACAAGGAAGGGATTTTATTGAGCTAATAAGAAGCTACTCCGTAAACAACCAAAACCACCCCGGACTTGAATATACCCACTAACATTTTCCTATATCATTTATTTCTTAACTATACATTTTCCTAAAAAGGTGGGGGGGGGTGACAAAGAATAAATACTAGTTTCAAGCATCTGCTTGTCGTGATTTTAACAAAACTTGCCCCATGACAGGGAGCCAAACATTTTGAGAAATATCTGTTTTGTCTTTTCTAAATAACAGGAAAATCACTAAATGTAATAAGAAAAGAGTTACCCAACAGCACAAATCACCCTATAATCCACTTGAAGCCAATTTTGCCTATTAATCTTTTAGCTTTTTTTTGTTATAATTTTACTAGAGTCGAAGTTCTTCAAATTATGAAAAATCTGGTTAAATTTTTGAAATGTTGCCACAATCTGCTGAAGAGCAATGTTCTTTAATTTTCATCTTTTAAATAAATGACAAACATTAACTGATTAGGAAAAGTGGTGGTAATAAAAATGGTAATGAATATCATTGTAAGATATTAATTATTTAATAAAGCCAACTTCATTATAGAGCAAATTTAGTAGAAATAAATAAATGCATGCACGAATTCATTTTCTTTATTCAGTCAAGATGATCCATAGATGCTAACATTATATGTTAAATATCACAAAGGTGATATTTAGCAATTTATAAAATTGCCACATGAGAAAGTGACACTTATTAAACTTTTGTCCTAGAGAGTTACTCAGCAATTTGCTATAAACATACTTATTTTATTTTTTATCTTTTTAAACTAATTTATTTATTTTAATTGGAGGCTAATTAACTGAGACCATATTTCCTACACATTTGTTCTGTAGGTTATACCCAAAGAGATTAATAGATGTTTCTGCTGTCTTGTTTAACAAATTGCCTAAATACTTGCTTTTTTTCATGAAGGTACAGACATCTAGAATGGTATCAAACTGCATGTATGGAGTTCCAAGTTAAATCTCAAATGTAAGGTCTAAGTTTTTCTCTAGAGGTACAAAACACTATAAAGGCAAGCCAGATTCTGAAATAAAATGTTTATTCCCCAAATTATAGGGCTTCCTAGGTGGCGCTGTTGTTTGCTGTTTTAGTCACTAAGTCACGTCCACTCTTTGTGACCTGCCCAACTCCTCTATCCAAGGGATTTCCCAGGCAAGAATACTGGAGTGGGTTGCCATTTCCTTCTCCAGGGGATCTTCCCAACCCACGGATCAAACCCATGACTCTTGCATTAGCAGACAGGTTTTTACCACTGGGCCACCAGGGAAGCACACTTGTTCTTTTACTCTATCCCTAAACCAAGGTTTATTGTAGATTTACAGAAGTCTTTCAAGACCTAAAGTTCTTGTCAATATGAAACAAAAACATATCAAGAAAGTCAACACCTGCTTTCTAAGTCACTAAGTCACCCATCTGCCCCAGTGCCTTGAGTCTTTTCGCTTTTGCCTCTTTATTGAGAATCCTGAGAAAGTTAATCAGGAAAAATATGAGGCAGACAAAATACCGCTCCTTCAGCCAATGCAGGAGACATAAGAGACACAGGTTCGATCCCTGGGTGGGGATGATCCTCTGGAGGAGGGCACAGCAACGCACTCCAGTATTCATGCTTGGAGAATCCCACAGACAGAGGACCCTGGCAGCCTACAGTTCATGGGGTTGCAGAGTTGGACAAAACTGAAGTGATTTATCACACACGCACTGGAGAAGGCAATGGCACCCCACTCCAATACTCTTGCCTGGAAAAATCCCATGGACAGAGGAGTCTGGTGGGCTGCAGTCCATTGGGTCGAGAATAATCGAACACGACTGAGTGACTTCCCTTTCACTTTTCACTTTCATGCATTGGAGAAGGAAATGGCAACCCACTCCAGTGTTCTTGCCTGGAGAATCCCAGGGGCGGGGGAACCTGGTGGGCTGCCGTCTATGGGGTCGCACAGAGTTGGACACGACTGAAGTGACTTAGCAGCAGCAGCAGCAGCAGCAGCACACATGCACACATGCACACTTCCCCAAATTATAAGAAATCTATGCAATTTATTCATTTTGAAAAACAGTCTCTTCAGTCATTTTTATTGTCTGATAATTGAGGTTTTTTAAAATTATGGGTTCTATTTTTGTCATAAGTACATTGATGATGAACTGACTCAAAGGTTCTTAACCAAAAGAACAGTCTACGAAATAAATCCTTTGAATTGCAATTCCTTTGCCAGCCTTTAGCTCAGAAATTAAGAAAAGACAACCACCAACAAAGGGATTCATTCCACAGTTGAGTATGGATTTTCCCCTAGTGACTAGTATTTATATAAGCCCAAAGCCTAATAATTATTTCAGGAGGGACCTTGAAAATAATTAATATAGATTATTTTAATCTTGGAATCTCAAAGAACATTTGAGCTTCCATCATTCATCTCAGTTTTTTATAGAATCAACTCCAATTTCATCTTGCATGGGGAGAGAATTAAAACACAAATCTTGAAATAACAACTATCAAACAGGCAAAAGAGCCATGGAGGGAAAAAAAAAAATACAGATTTATCTTTATCATTTATCCTCCTGACTTTCACACTGAAAGTTTGAATGTGTTTTCTAACAAGGATTAGCTAAAAATCTTCCTTATAGTGATTTCATATTCAAACTGCAAAAGGATTTCTGAAAAACAAATCAAGTTTATTTATTAGGCTTCAGGAATAAATTACTTTAGGTGACTCTCGTACTTTTAGTTTTATTGATGAGAAGCCTATCTTAATGATGCAAGTCATGCACTGAAACCATTCTCTTTTCACATTTCATCAATAGTTAATTTGGACTTCACAGCAGAATATTCACTGGATAACTGCTCTTAACCTTGGCTGTCTTAGGAATAATTTTAATCTCTCATCAAAAGAGGTATTTGATATTATTAATATTAATATAACACATTACAACAGCAGTTAATGAACAATAATTAAAATTAACCAGAAATCCCTTTTCCAGAACCAACTAGGAGCATTCTTAATCCAATGGGCCATTCAGCATCTCATCTAGTTGTTTTTTTTTTTTTTCCTTTCTAATTTATTAAACTTGCTTTTGGACTAGAGAGAGGTTTAAGCAAGAAAAAACTATAAAAACAATAAGAAATGTTGTATTTTTCATATCAGTATTTTTCATATCTTCTTAATCACTTTAATAGTGCATAGTACTATCTTAAGCCATCCACTGATAAAATATTTCAAATTCAAAATTCTCTTATTTTGCTATTCAGCCTAATGGGTTTGATCTTTTATGGTTTGTAGATACAAAATTATAATTCCCTGAAAGTTTCTCAGAGTCATCAATAATCTGTATTCTTCTCCAATTCATTTACTTATCCACTCATTCAGTCTTTCTTTCCACTTAAAAATCAAGATACGTTGGTCAGGGAGTTTTTCTACAAAAGTCTACGCATTCACCAAATTACTAAAGCCGTGTTTCACAATCAAAATTCACTCTAAATCTGTTATATTGGAACGTCACATTTCCAAATCACAGATAAAATTTACTGATTATCTGTCCAGATATAGACACTTTGGCTTACGCTTTTTGCTATTTGATTAAATCCAAATAAACGTTCTGAAGTTTATGAATCCATGATTACTTCCCCAGTGACAGTGCATAGAAGCTAACTCTTTGCATTCAGAGGAGTGAGGAATCCTTGTCACTTTCTCCTGGATAGCCTCTATGCAGCACTTCTACAGCTCAGGGAATGTTTCTTCCCTGCTTAAAGGGAAGGATCAAGGATGGTTGATCAACATTTGTGTGTGTGTGCTTCATAAAAGGCAGTTAAAGTTCCCATCGATGACACTTGTCTGAGCCTTTTTTTACAATTAGAAACCTCTGATATTCTTATCCCCTTGAGTCCTGGGAACCTCCTCAGAAGATAATTAACAAATTGTTAATAACTGCTGGTACTCCTAAAAAAAAAAGCTCCCCATTTATTTGACTATACACATAATTCAGGGCACTTTAGAGTAGTGGGGAAAAAAGAGTAGTGGGAAACCCCCAAAATGGAAAATGTTCAGTTCAGTTCAGTTGCTCAGTCATGTCCGACTCTTTGCGACCCCATGGACTGCAGCAAGCCAGGCTTCCCTGTCCATCACCATTCCTGGAGCTTATTCAAACTCATGTCCATCGAGTCAGTGATGCCATCCAACCATCTCATCCTCTGTCGTCCCCTTCTCCTGCCTTCAATCCTTCCCAGCATCAGGGTCTTTTCTAGTGAGTCAGTTCTTCACATCAGGTGACCAAAGGATTAGAGTTTCAGTTTCACATCAGTCCTTCCAATGAATATTCAGGACTGATATCCTTTAGGATGGACTGGTTGGATCTCCTTGCAGGCCAAAGAACTCTAAAGAGTCTTCTCCAACACCACAGTTCAAAAGTATCTATTCTTCGGTGCTCAGCTTTCTTTACAGTGTAACTCTCACATCCATCCATGACTACTGGAAAAACCATAGCTTTCAGTAGATGAACCTTTGTTAGCAAAGTAATATCTCTGCTTTTTAATATGCTGCCTAGCTTGTTTATAACATTTCTTCCAAGGAGCAAGAGTCTTCCTATTTCATGGCTGTGGTCCCCATCTGCACTGATTTTGGAGCCCCCCAAAATAAATTCTGTCACTGTTTCCATTGTTTCCCCATCTATTTGCCATGAAGTGAACAGACCAGATGCCATGATCTTAGTTTTCTGAATGCTAAGTTTTAAGCCAACTTTTTCACTTTCCTCTTTCATTTTCATCAAGAGGCTCTTTAGGTCTTCTTCACTTTCTGCCATAAGGGTGGTATCATATGCATATCTGAGGTTATCAATATTTCTCCGGCAATCTTGACTCCAGCTTGTGCTTCATCCAGCCTGGCATTTCGCATGATGTACTCTGGAGACAAGTTAAACAAGCAGGGTGACTATATGCAAACTTGACGTACTCCTTTCCTTATTTGGAACCAGTCCGTTGTTCCATCCATCTCCAGTTCTAACTGTTGCTTCCTGACCTGCTTACAGATTTCTCAGGAGGCAAGTCAGGTCTCTGGTATTCCCACCTCTTTAAGAATTTTCCACAGTTTATTGTGATCCACACAGTCAAAGGCTTTGGTGTAGTCAATAAAGCAAATTTTTTCTGGAACTCTCTTGCTTTTTCAATGATCCAATGAATGTTGGCAATTTGATTAATGGAAAATGTAAATAAAATAAATATAGTAAGATTCTGATCATTTTACTGAAATACATTTTCTCCCCTAAATCTACTCGGAATTATCTTGTTTTTGCAAATCGTATGATGTTTTTCATGCTACTTTTCATTTAAAATATTCTAAAGGCCATGAATATATTTTTTCTATATAAAATGCCACAGCACAGTGGATGGAAATTATATAACTACTAACAAACACTTGTTGGATCAAAGCTGAAGCAAAGACTGAAAATCTCTGTTTTGTTTGCTTGTTTGTTTAAGGAACTACTTCCAAAATGACAACTCTGAAGATCAGGATAGAAACACAAAACTATAACAAAAGCCTGAATGTTCTTCCTAAAACCTGGAGTTAGAAATTATAAATTAGGCAAAGATAATCAGCACTTACAGAGTGCTGATAGGTGAAACTATCAGCCAATTTTATAACAGTTCATTTGATGCATTTAAAAACCATACAATATGAGCTGTGTTCAATAGATGTGGGAATAGTGGTAAGAGTGACAGACTTTATTTTCTTGTGCTTCAAAATCACAGGAGACAGTGACTACAGCTACAAAATTAAAAGACATTTGCTCTTTGGAAGGAGAAGGCAATGGCACCCCACTCCAGTACTCTTGCCTGGAAAATCCCACGGATGGAGGAGCCTGGTAGGCTGCAGTCCATGGGCTCGCTAGGAGTCGGACACGACTGAGCGACTTCACTTTCACTTTTCACTTTCATGCACTGGAGAAGGAAATGGCAACCCACTCCAGTGTTCTTGCCTGGAGAATCCCAGGGACAGGGGAGCCTGGTCGGCTGCCATCTCTGGGGTCGCACAGAGTCGGACTTAGCAGCAGCAGCAGCAGCAGCAGCAGCAGCTCTTTGGAAGGAATGCTATAACAAACCTTGACAACCTGTTAAAATGCAGAGATATCACTTTTCCAACAAATATCCATCTAGTCAAAGGTTGGTTTTTCCAGTAGCTATGTACGGATATGAGAGTTGGACCATAAAGAATGCTGAGCACCAAAGAACTGCTGCTTTCAAATTGTGGTGCTGGAGAAGACTCCTCAGAGTCCCTTGGACAGCAAGTGGATCAGACAAGCCTAAAGAAAATCCTAAAGAAAATCAATTTTTTGATTGGGTCAAATGAAGCAACCGACAAACAACTAATCTCAAAAATATACAAGCAACTCCTACAGCTCAACTCCAGAAAAATAAATGACCCAATCAAAAAATGGGCCAAAGAACTAAATAGACATTTCTCCAAAAAAGACATACAGATGGCTAACAAACACATGAAAAGATGCTCAACATCACTCATTATCAGAGAAATGCAAATCAAAACCACTATGAGGTACCATTTCACACCAGTCAGAATGGCTGCGATCCAAAAGTCTACAAATAATAAATGCTGGAGAGGGTGTGGAGAAAAGGGAACCCTCTTACACTGTTGGTGGGAATGCAAACTAGTACAGGCACTATGGAGAACAGTGTGGAGATTCCTTAAAAAACTGGAAATAGAACTGCCTTATGATCCAGCAACCCCACTGCTGGGCATACACACTGAGGAAACCAGAATTGAAAGAGACACGTGTACCCCAATGTTCATCGCAGCACTGTTTATAATAGCCAAGACATGGAAGCAACCTAAATGTCCATCAGCAGATGAATGGATAAGAAAGCTGTGGTACATATACACAATGGAGTATTACTCAGCCATTAAAAAGAATACATTTGAATCAGTTCTAATGAGGTGGATGAAACTGGAGCCTATTATACAGAGTGAAGTAAGCCAGAAGGAAAAACATAAATACAGTATACTAACGCATATATATGGAATTTAGAAAGATGGTAACGATAACCCGGTGTACGAGACAGCAAAAGAGACACTGATGTATAGAACAGTCTTATGGACTCTGTGGGAGAGGGAGAGGGTGGGAAGATTTGGGAGAATGGCAATGAAACATGTAAAATATCATGTAGGAAACGAGTTGCCAGTCCAGGTTCGATGCATGATTCTGGATGCTTGGGGCTGGTGCACTGGGACGGCCCAGAGGGATGGTATGGGGAGGGAGGAGGGAGGAGGGTTCGGGATGGGGAACACATGTATACCTGTGGCGGATTCATTTTGATATTTGGCAAAACTAATACAATTATGTAAAGTTTAAAAATAAAATAAAATTAGAGAAAAAAAAAAAAAAGAAAATCAACCCCAAATATTCATTGGAAGGACTGATGCTGAAGCTGAACACTTTCCAATACTTTTCAATATTCTACTCTATCCAATGCAAATTCTTATTGAGATTGGTATTTCTCTTTATAATGTTAATGTTATTTAGATGTATCATAATGTTTAGCTTTCTGCTTAACCTTGTGTTTGAAAATGCTTGTCATGTATGTTGGTGACTGTTTATTTATATGTTGAACATTTAAAAAAACAACATAATAGAGAAGATACTTGACTATGGGCCTTTTTGCACTTTGTGAGTAACCTTCTGCATTAAAGATCCGCCATCCCTGTATGTTAATATTCCAATTTGAATAGAAGGATCCTCGAATGGAGTGAACCCAGAAGCCTGATTCCATAAAACTTCATTTAAATGTGAACAGTAACCAGGACTGTGTTTATGTACATCTATCACTGGAATCAAAAGCATTTTAATAATGAACATGTTGTCAATCACCAAGTCATGTGCGACTCTTTGTGACCCCATGGACTGAAGCATGCCAGGCTTCCCTGTCCTTCACTATCTCCCAGAGTTTGCTCAAACTCATGCCCACTGAGTCAGTGATGCCATCCAACCATCACATCCTCTGCTGCCCCTTCTCCTTCTGCCCTCAATCTTTCTCAGCATAGGGTCTTTTCCAATGAGTCAACTTAGATGCCTGGCACGCTTCAGTCCATGCGGGTCACAAAGAGTAGCATTAAAAATACTATTAAAAATCTTAATACACTGGACACAACCACAGCTCAAATTAGTAAATTAATTTGAAGACTAAACCAAGGAGTACCCCTCAGAAAACAATGCAAAAGATCAAAGAGATGAACTGTATGAATGAAGAAAAGCTAAACAGGGAAGAAGGTTAGCTAAGGAAGTTCTCAAATACATCTATTAAATTTCTAGGTAGAACAGATTGAGTAGATATAACAAAATTAAATTTCCCAAACTGAGAACATACATGTTTGATTCAGAGGTTTATCAAGTTCTAATAAACATGAACAGATAAAGACCCAGACATCTTGATAAAACTTTAGAACATTTAGGAGAATTAAAATGATGTTTTTCAAAATAAAATAATTTAGAAGCTTTATGATGAAAATCCAAAAAACTTCTAGAGAGACAGTAGTAAAAGTTATCTATATTAGGAACAAAAACAGACTGGTATCAGACTTATCTTCCACACTCCTAACAGAAGACTATGGGGAAGTTGGCCTCAAATATTTAATTTTATATCTAGCATTGTGTACCCAGGCAAAACAATATTTGAGCAGGATGTAAAAAACAACTTTTTTTTTAATCTGCAAGCATTCAGAAATTTTGATATCAACAAAAGCACTCTGAAAGTGTTAATTAAAGTTGTGCTTCAGTAATTAAGTAAAAAGGATTCAAAAAAGAGGGAAATACGGAGTGCAAGCTATCAATCCAAGAAAAAGAAGCTAAAAATAGAAAATGTCAGCAAAAGAATATTACAGAACTGAGATATGGGAGGTTATGTCAAATAAGAAATACAATTCAAACCCATAAAGAAACATATTTACATATTTGTCCATATAAAAAGTTGAAATAAAAATTAAAACTTCTAAAAGAGGAAAGACAACATACAGTTTAAAAGGCATTGTGAAGCCTGACAAACATATTTGTTCCGTATATAACTGACAAAAATATCAATACACACAGTGTACAAAATATTTTACAACTCCAAAAGAAAAATGAACAAAGAAACAGGAAAATTACAAAGGAAAAAAAAGAAGTAAAATTGGTCAATAAATATATAAAAAGATACTCTACATCACTACTGAGCAGGAAAATAAAAGTTAAACAGCAACATACTTTTCATCAGATTGAGACAAGCAAAATATGGTAGCATTCTATTCTGGTGCAGTACTCAAAACAAAAACTTTATATATTAATACAAGTAAAAATTGGGAGAGTCTGTTCTGGAGTAATTTGCTGGTAACTGGCTCTTAGCAAATTCATTCTTTCAAACCTATCGCAGTTTTTAATGTACATATGAATAAGTATGCATCAATGTGTTAGTGAAATATGGAAAAACATATATAAGATGTTCATTGCAACATTTATTCTTAGTAGTAAAATAAATGGACCTAAATTTTAACCAATAATGAATTAGTAAAATAAATCATGTTCTATACTTGGCAACTTGTAGGTATTTTTTTTTTTTTTTTTGAGGTAGAGCCATCAAATTTCTAAAACATAAGAAATGAGAAAAAGCAACCCACAGAAAAATGTTTGTTAAGGTAATTCTATTTGTTTAAGATAAAAATAACAGATATAGAAATATGTACATATACATGATGGTAAATATACAGAAAGAAAGACTTAAAAACTGGACTCCAAAATATTTTTAACCCACTTAGCTTTGTAGAGAGCAATGAGAAAAGGACAGGAGTGGTGGAAATTGTTTCCTTATTACTATATTGGGAGGAGCTGTGTTATTAATCTTTCAAAACAGCAATGTACTTATATGGTTTGCATAATTAAAAAAGTATAAAGTTAAGCAGGCTAAATTATGACAGAGAAAAATAATTATTTCATAAAATTAAAATTTTCATCTTGTTATTTTCAATGTTATCTTTCATTCTGCCATAATTTGATATTTTAATAATTCTTTATATGCGGATTACTATTAGACAAACAGTTTAATATCAAATATGAAGGACCTTCTATTTAAACCATAAATATAGTTACACAGCATAAATTAAAAGTATTAAAAATAAAATAAAAATTACACCACACAAATCTGGGTGAATTTTAAATCATTGTTCTCATTTTCTTCTTCTAAAAATGCTCTCCCCTGTTAATCTGAGATAATTTCAAGTTAGTGTACATAACTTCTTGAGATATGTACACTCTTTTCCCCAAATCCTGGAAGCAGATTTTGTGGTGACATACTTTGAATAATCAATGTTTTCAAAAGATCCTGTTACAAACTTAGAAAAATGAACAAATGAATCATCCCACTTGAGTATGTCTTACATTTATTTTAGGAAACGGGAATCTGACTGAAGGAAAGACTCCAAATCCAGTCATGACCACTGAAGTACCTCCCTACTCTACATTCAATTCCTATGACTAAAGTTAGCCTCTGAGAGAGGATGAATATGCCTTCCTTGAGTTATTTAGGAATATACGCTTTTTGTTTGGTTGAAAGAGCTTGTCAATGAATCAATAAAAAGTTAGGGTCTGGGCATTTCTCTGAGGATTAATGGCTAGCCAAGTACAGCTGTATGAGACAAAGAACATTAACCCCAAATGGTCCCTGTCCACTCTGTGGCAGCCATAGAAGCACTAAAAATATATATACTAGATTTTTGGACTTCATGCTAATGTTTCCTTAGTAAGTATCTTTTGCAAGCAATAAAAAATGGTCTGAATATTTTAAGCCATTCTCACTAAATCTATACAATTCAGAAAATCAATAGGTCTAAATCTGGGTACCTGCTATCAAAATCATCACACGCTACTCGTATCTACACAGGGACCTGGGATAGTTTTCATGTAACAGGGCTTTATGGGATACAGATACTTCCATAAGGGTCAGTGATATTTCTAATATTCAGATGATAAAAATAAACCAGTCCTAATTTATCACAAGAGTGTCATCTATTCCTTACATGTAATCTGTACACATCAATAAATGTTTCTGCAGCTTTCTGAAATCAGCCTAAATTTCTAATCATTCTCTTTTATGATGTTGGTCCCCATTTAATAATTCAACTGGTAAAATACCAGCTAGAAATATTGATAATATGTTTCTTTGGACAGAAACTATTTGCATTAATTTCCTCCCCAAAGGGACACTTGAGGTGAACAATATGGTTTCACAGCTCTTGTTACTATGACAAAGTAATCAAACAAAAATGCCAGTCAAATGGTTCTTACCAAGGGATGGAACCTTTGGAAGATGAGTGTCAGGGTACATTTGCTTTAGATCAAACTAAAAAGAGGTAAACAGCTTCATATCACCTTCCTTGATTTTTATTATTCTTATGGTATATAAACCAATACAATCACACTCTGTGTTGAGATGGGGCTTTCCTGATGGCTCAGTTGGTAAAGAATCTGCCTGCAATGCAGGAAACCCCAGTTTGATTCCTGGGTCAGGAAGATCCATTGGAGAAGGGTAGCCTACCCACTCCAGTATTCTTGGGCTTCCCTGTGGCTCAGCTGGTAAAGAATCTGCCCACAATGCAGGAGACCTGGGTTCAATCCCTGCTGCTGCTGCAAAGTCACTTCAGTCGTGTCCAACTCTGTGCGACCCCATAGACGGAAGCCCACCAGGCTCCCCCGTCCCTGGGATTCTCCAGGCAAGAATACTGGAGTGGGTTGCCATTGCCTTCTTCAATGCGTGAAAGTGAAAAGTGAAAGGGAAGTCGCTCAGTCATGTCCGACTCTTAGCGACCCCATGGACTGCAGCCTACCAGGCTCCGCTGTCCATGGGATTTTCCAGGCAAGAGTACTGGAGTGGGGTGCCATCGCCTTCTCCGGGGTTCAATCCCTAGGTTGCAAAAATCCTCTGGAGAAGGGAAAGGCTACCCACTCCAGTATTCTGGCCTGGAGAATTCCATGGATTGTATAGTCATGGGGTCACAAACAGTCGGACATGACTGAGCGACTTTCACTTTCTGTGTTGAGATACAATTCACAGAGCTAACTGGAATAATTCATTAAGTAGCAGCTGCTGCTGCTACTGCTGCTAAGTCGCTTCAGTCGTGTCCGACTCTGTGCGACCCCAGAGATGGCAGCCCACCAGGCTCCCCCGTCGCTGGGATTCTCCAGGCAAGAGCACTGGAATGGGTTGCCATTTCCTTCTTCAATGCATGAAAATGAAAAGTGAAAGTGAAGTCGCTCAGTCGTGTCTGACTCCTAGTGACCCCATGGACTGCAGCCTACCAGGCTCCTCTGTCCATGGGATTTGCCAGGCAAGAGTACTGGAGTGGGTTGCCATTGCCTTCTCCGATTAAGTAGCAGCATATTATACCAAAAAGGTCCATGAAGTGAATCAGAGCTTTAGCAGCAGCTATATCTGATTTGCACCCTGGTGGCTCAGACAGTAAAGCATTTGCCTACAATGTGGGAGACCCGGGTTCGATCCCTGGGTTGGGGAGATCCTCTGGAGAAGGAAATGGCAAATTTCCTTCTGGAAATTTGGAGAAGATTTCAGTAAAACTTGGAGAGAATGTCAGTAAAACTTAAGCATCTCAGTGACAGAATATTCTGGAATTTATGACATTTCCATTTCAGTGTCCCCAGAAAGTTAATGCTGACACAAGAAAGCAAATTTTATTCTTAGATGTTTCCAGGTGGTGCAGTGGTAGAGAATCTGCCTGCCAATGCAAGAGATGTGTGTTTGATCCCTGGGTCAAGAAGATCCTCTGGACAGGAAATGGCAACCCACTCCAGTATTCTTGCCTGGAAAATTCCATGGAGGAGGAGCCTGGTGTGCTTACAGTCCATGCGGCCGCAAAGAGTTGGACATGACTGAGCAACTGAGCACATGCATTCAATACATGCATTCACCTCATTATCGTGAGTACATTTAATATTTGAGTATTTGAATGGCATTGCTAAAGTTATTTCTGAGGTATAACTTACATACAGCAAAATACCCTTTTTAGGTATACAGATCTATGAATCTTGACAAATATTTAAAAATGTGTTAACTACCAGTGCAGTCAAGATATAATTTCTATTCTTGCCCCACCAGACAGGTTTTGGCAACCAGCAATTATTTTCTGTCCTATGGTTTTGTCCAGAATATTATATAAATGGAATGATAACAGTATTCAGGCTTTTGAGTTGACTTCTTTCACATAAAGTATGTTAGATCCATGTTGCTACATGTGTTATCATTTTGTTCTTTTTGCTGCTGAATGAAAGTATAGATGTACTCCTGTTCATTTATCCACTCATCAATCGATGGTCATTGGGTTGTTTTTAGATTTTTAAGTGATTGTAAATAAAGTTACTACAGACATCCAGTCCTAGTTATAGTATTTGTAGCAGAAGTAGGAGGTAGACATGTTTTCATCTGTCTTCACTAAGTATCTAGAAATTGGAATGTTTGGTAGTATGTTTACCTTTATTAGAAACTGTCAGTGTGTCTCCAAAGCAGTTTTACCATTCCTCATTCCTACCAGCAATGCACGATAGTTTTGGTTGTTCCACATCCTTGTCAGCACTTGGTATTGGCAGGGTATATTTTTAATATAATTTCAGCCACTCTAATAACAATGGTGTGCTATCTGTGGCTTTAATTTATAGTTATTAATTACTGATAGTATTCAATAGCATTCATAAATCTTCCTTGGAGAATTTTTTGTTCAAATATTTTGATCATTTTTAGATTTTGTTCATTGTCTTATTATTACTGAATTGCAAGAGTTCTTCACATGTTCAGGATATATATTCATTATTAGACATAAATTTGCAAATATTTTTTCTACTTTTTTTAAACTTTCTATTTCTGAGTTATGCCTTTTGATGTCTACAGCTAAAATTTAATTTATTCAGAAGGTAAAATCTTTTTATTTAAATTATTACTTCACAATAACTTTCCCCACATAAATGTCAATGAAAATTTACGGTCTTCTGGTTTACTATGCATTTAGCTCTTCTTACAATTACTTTTAAAATCTAGTTTTAAAAAATATGCACAGCAAACAGTTCAAATGCTCTGATGAAGCCTTTGCCCCTTACTTTATCTCTAAGGGAAAATACTTCCTTAAATGTTGTTTGCTTTGCAGAGGACACAGGGGAATTTCAGTGATTTTTTTTTAAAATCAAAAAGAGATAGATTTCAACTTCTCTAATCTCTTTCCTTCATTCTTAATACTTTTCCAATTTGGATTTGAACGCACATTCTTCTCTGGATCCTATTAAATAATGTGATTTCTATTCTCCCAATTCAATAAGCCAACATCTTGCTAACTTACTTTTTCTCCCATCAGTTATTCCCCAGATCACATGCTCACATGCCAGCCAAAGTGATGAAAATATCACAGAGAAAAAGCTTTCCTAGGCTAACATTTCAACATTTCCAAATCGTTGCCTTTCTCTCTGGAATACATATAAATAGAGAGAGCAGAGAATATAAGGGGAAATATGCACTTTGGGAAATCCAATTGAACTGGATCTTTGTTCTGGATCTACCAACATGCGTTTGTTTATTGACTCTTTCCTTATGTATTCATTAATTCATTGAGCAAATTACTTTCTGACCATCTCCTGCATGTACCGTACTAGAAATTGGAAATAAAGTAGTGTATGAGACAGATTTGGGCTTTCCAAGTGGTACAAATGGTAAAGAACAAGCCTGGCAATGCATTAGATATAAGAGATGTGGGTTAAGTCCCTAGGTTGGGAAGATCCCCTGCAGGAGGAATAGCAACCCATTCCAATATCCTTGCCTGGAGAATGCCATGGACAAAGGAGCATGGGGGGCTTCAGTCCATGGGGTTACAAAGAGTCAGACATGACCGAAACAACTTTACACACACACGTGAGAAAGATTTATCTTTTTCCCTCAAATACATGGCACACTCTTTCTTGTACTCAAGTGTGTGTTAGTCACTCAGCCGTTTCTGGCTCTTTGCAACCCCAAGGACTGTAGCCCATCAGGCTCTTCTGTCCATGGGATTCTCCAGGCAAGAATACTGTTGTGGGTTGCCATTCCCTTTTCCAGGGGATCTTCACAACCCAGGGATCAAACCCGGGTCTCCAGCACTGCAAGCAGATTCTTTACCATCTGAGCCAAGGTTGTCCTGAGTAAGCTATAAACTTTTCTGCTTCATTTTTTTCTACTATAAATTGGGGAAATAAATTCTTAGCTCACATACTTTCTAAACATGATAATCAAGTGAACCATACCAAGACATACATACATATTTGTACTTTTGAAACAGTGAGATGAATTGGATGTTCTTTTTTACCTTCCCTCATCCACCTTCTACACAGGATATCTCCTAAATAACTTGTCCCTAATCATGAGAAGAAAAGTCTCACTGACATGGATGCTTAGGAGAATGGAGAGCTCTCTGCAACAGGTAGTATAGGCAAATCATCTTTCTGCTGCATTTTCTTGATAGATCATTCAAAGCTATGGTATTATTACAACAACTTCTGAATAAACCTTCAGCGGAGCTGGTTGCCTTTCAACGTATCTTCACTTCTACATTAATATTTTGTGTGTTTTCTCTAGTTTCCATTCATCTATACATCCCCTTTGTAAGTGGGCTTTGCACATGTCAATGAAATCTCCACAATTCAAGAAGAAAGGACTGGAAAATAGGACCAGAAAATAGTTTGACATTAACTACAAACTACATTTCCAGAAAACAGATTATCTAATATCTTGGGAATGTAATTCAAGAGGCACATTCTTTTGAGATTAAAAACAGCTTTCACAATACAAAGTATTAAAAGACAGCAATGCAATACAAGCTTCTAATTGTTAATGCCATTCTCAGAACATCAGTTTCAATAAATGATCCCTTTAGAAATGCTTTTCCAACTGGTGACTGCTCTGGAATTTCTGCTATTATTTTCCAGGCATTTTATCTACTTCTATTTATACCATAAATGGCCAAAAATAAGAAATCATGTCAAAAGTGTACACATGTGCATCTGTCAGCCTAAAAGCCTAATAAGACTCAGTCCAAAAGACAGCAAAATGAAACTTCAAAAGCTATCCAGTTTCTCTCCATATTCATGAGGTTCTGCCACTAAATCAGTTGCGGGGGGAGTGTGGTGGTGAATAAACCTGCTGCTATCTCTATTCCCAAAAGTCTCCTCAACCAAATGGTCAGCTTTTATGCTATATCCTCTAATCATAATTTGTTCAACCTCTGAATCCGATCCTTCAACCAAATAAGGATCATTGAGTACCCAATGCCAGCAGGTACCCACAGCAGATGCAAATACCCATCAAGATGATTTTTTTTTAATTTGTCTTATATTTCACACAGACACATATATATTCTCCAAATTCTAGCTAATACAACTAATGTTAACAAATTTATTGATTGCTAAAATTACATGTGATATCTTATCCTTCAGCCAACTACTAAAGAAGATATGAACACTACCTATACTTTATAGAAAACCAACTGAGGCATAAGGAAGTTTTAATAAGCTTGTACAAAGTCACACAAATAGTCAGGACTAGAAAAGATTTAAACATAAACATTGTGTTCCCAAAGATTTCTTTAGCTATACATGACAGCACTTTAAAAAGCTAACCCCTTCATCATACAGCACACAGTAGGCATATAATAGTAAATGCCAAGTGGCACATCAGTGAATCTGAAGGCCCCCAAACAGGTGTAATGTTTATAAAAAGCAGAGTTCACTGTAGCCAGAGCACTAGCTATTATAAAAATAAACTTGGCTAGACCTGAAAGAAAGCAGGTGTCAGATGAGAATTAAGGAAGAAGGTATAAAGACAGTCAGGACACTGGTTTAATAAGAAAGAAATCCAATATACTTTGCATCTCCTTTAATTTTTCTGTGTTTGGTGTACTCATCTAGAAACAACTCCAGGTGTTTTTTTGTTGTTGTTTTGTTTTTACTATAGCTTTTCTATTTCACACAACCTAGAATTTTTCATGCTTCTTTAGAAGCACAGGATCAGGATGTTTTATGGGGATGATTATAAAATGGATGGACTATATTATTAAAGGCAAATGGGCCAATATAACATATGGGTTGAAGAAGTGAAGTGAAGTCACTCAGTCGTGTCCGACTCTTTGCGACCCCATAGACGGTAGCCTACCAGGCTCCCCAGTCCATGGGATTTTCCAGGCAAGAATACTGGAGTGGGCTGCCATTTCCTTCTCCAGGGGAATCTTTCCAACACAGGGATCAAACCCGGGTCTCCTGCATTGCAGACAGACACTTTAACATCTGAGCCATGGGTTAAATGCAACTAAATATCTTTGGAAGTTACTGATGAGCTAATAGGTACAGCAACATGAAATAAAATTTACCACGTACATGATTTTATGCAATAAATGAATTTTCCTATGGTCAAAAGCTACATACTAAGTCTTCTCTAATGACTTCTAAAATAACACAAACAGGACAAATATAGAGGACATAAAAAGAACAGGAAAAAAAGGTATCAAGGACCAGGAAAATATTTGAGATATAGATATATATTTAGATAGTATCTATATATATATATCTATATCTCAAATATTTTTATATAAAAAATAAGTGTCTTCAAGTAGGGAAAATTAAAATGTTGGGTATAGGAGAAAATAGCTGTATATAAATGGTTGTTATTAATCAGTCGCTCAGTTATGTCTGAATTTTTGCAGTCCCATGGACTGCAGCACACCAGACTTCCTTGTCCATCACCATCTCCCAGAACTGGCTCAAACTCATGTCCATCAAGTCAGTGATGCTATCCAACCATCTCATCCTCTGTCATCCCTGTCTCCTCCCGCCTTCAATCTTTCCCAGCATCAGGGTCTTTTCCAATGAGTCAGTTCTTCACATCAGGTGGCCAAAGTATTGGAGCTTCATCTTCAGCATCAGTCCTTCCAATGAATATTCAGGACTGTTTTCCTTTAGGATGGACTGGTTAGATCTTCTTGCTGTTCAAGGGACTCTCAAGAGTATTCTCCAACATCACAGTTCAAAAGCATCAATTCTTCGATGCTCAGCCTTCTTTATGGTTCAACTCTCACATCCATACATAGCTACTGGAAAAACCATAGCTTTGACTGGACAGACCTTTGCTAGCAAAGTAATGGCAAATTAAAGCTTTTTAATATGTTGTCTAGGTTTGTCATAGCTTTTCTTCCAAGGAGCAAGTGCCTTTTAATTTCATGGCTGCGATCACCATCTGCAGTGATTTTGGAGCCCAAGAAAATAAAGTCTGTCACTGTTTCCATTGTTTCCCCATCTATTTGCCTTTAATGGTTTAAAATGAGAATGGAAACCCAAATAATGCATGCCATATGCATATTTATATAGTTAATCTTGAGCTTTTCCCACCACACATTGTTCCCAAGATTTTTCATCAATAAAAATATATACTACTAACTTGCTTCTTTATCTTCTATTTCAGTTTTGCTTTGATTCTTAGATTTGCTTTTTCGTTCTTTTGTATTTTCATTAAGTCAGGGCTTCATACCTTCTTTTCATTAGTTGGTGGTTGAATTTTTGTTTCAATATAACTTTATTCTATTAATTAAGGCTTATTTCTCCAACTTGTCATGACTACTTTGAATTCTCAAACTATCATCCAAACCATCAACCCCACTGTAAAAAATGCCAGCACACCCACTGCTCATATTTTTTTCATTCTTAATAAAATGCGATGCAAGTAGAATACCAGGACATTTTTAGATTCTCCATAAAGGAAGTTTCCTAACGTACTATTTACAAAGGATTCTTCATAAAAATGATTATATATAGAATATAGACCTTTTTTGGTCTCTATTCAAGCCATTCACTGGCAATAAAAAGGATTATGATTATGTCGAAAAAGGGAACCCCAAGCACTTTGCACATTTTTCTCATTAAATGGTAAATATTTTATCCTTCAACACCTATTTTCCTATGTTCACTATTATAACCCATCTTTCTGGAACACCTATTTCAATTTCCAAAATACATACCAACAAAATCTAAAAAACAAGTTTAAACTTTTGTCTGTGCCAGACATGGTTCTAAGCATTTTTTATTGTTCATTTACTGCCTCTTTTCAAGATAGGGATTGCCACTGCCACTCTGCACATGTGAGAAGACTAAGACTCACAGAGGTTAAACAGCCTGATCACTGTCAGAGAACTGAACCTAGGCAGTATCAATTTAAAGCCTGTACTCTTAAGTACTAGGTTTCACTCATAAACACCCACATACTCCATTAAATGAACTGCATTGAGGCTAAGTATCAATTCCATTTCACCTTCTGTTCTTCAGAGAATAGACACAATTTAAGTAAACCATACAGGCATACCTCATTTTATTTCTTTTTGCTTATAGCACTTTGCAGATATTGTATTATTTTCATTGTAGGTTTGTGGCAATCCTACGATGAGCAAGTATATCAGTGCCATTTTTCCAACAGCATTTTTCACTTTGTGTCTCTGTGTCATATTTTGGTAATTCTCACACTACTTCAAACTTTTTCATTATGTTTGTTATAGTGACTTGTGATCAGTGTTCTTTGATGTTATAACTGCAAAAACATTATGACTTGCTGAAGGCTCAGATGATGGTTAGAATTTTTTAGCAATAAATTATTTTTAAATTAAAATATGTACATTATTTTTTAGAAATAATGCTACTACACACTTAAACACTACAGTAGATTGTAACCATATCTTGTATATACATTGGGAAACCAAAAAATCTGGGTGATTTATTTTACTGTGATATTCACTTTATTGCAGTGGTCTAGAATCAAACCTGCAATGTCTTAATGGAGAAAATATGGAGAAAAATCTACATTCAGGCTTCCAAAATATACTTGATCACTTAGCAAAAGCATTCAGGTTTGCACAGATCCCTACATTATCAGAGTTTATCAAGATTCTCCTTTCCAGGGAAGAGGACCATAGCCAGAGAGGCAGAGGGGATATCGTAAGTGAACGACCCTAAGCTTTTCTTTTAATAAAGAAATGATTTTTAATCTGTGGCTTTCATAAGGAGAACTACTAATCTAGATGCAATACAGTACTAGAGAAGGCATTAGTTCTGTGCCATGCATCCAGGAAATGCTCAATAAATATTAACAGATAATTACCAAAGTTATAGTTAATATAAATTACACATGTAATACACACATCTCAGTTTTTTAAGAGCATACATTCAAAACAGGGTTTTAAATTATATACAAGAACAACAACCGCAAAATTAACTCTGTGAAAACTACAGCCAAGCACAGGATACAAAATAGCCTGAACCTTACTTGATAATCAAATATGAACAGTGATGTGGTTATATTGGGCTTTTTATTCTTTTCTTCAAAATTCATTCTCAATATGATTTTCAGTTTTAAATATTAAAGTCCCTCAAGCTTGAAGAAAAGTGTTTGCATTCAGTTCAAGAGAAACAGAGTAGTAATCTTGAATATAAATGATCATTTTAGAAAAGAAATACATCAATAGGAGCATTTACAATGGAGGCCTATCCTATCAATCAATTATGTCATTTATTATCAATTTGGGGGACAGCTGCATTGCTTTAAGGAGTGACAAAAGGGCCTAAACAGGGAAATAAATGTCAAGCTGTAAAGGATCTTAAAGGTCATTGAGTCCCACATTCTAGTTTTCCATAAGGACACTGAGACACAGAGAGGAATAATTATTATCCCAATGTCACACCATGAATTAGGGGGAAGAGAAAAGATTAGAGCTCAGAGGGACCTATACCTCAGGCAGTACATTTGAGCACAGGGGAATCTTAGAGGGTATCACTGGATTTTAAACAAATGTTGCATCCCTTCTAGTAGTTTATCTTTCAGTCAAGGATAAATGCAACTGCAGATACTCCTGGCTTTATACAGAGTAGGCCAGCTCAGAGATGCATAGCAATAACTCCTGTGTGACTAAGAAAAGGTCTCAACTGCTTCAAAGCATGCTTTAATCTCGATACTGTCATTCTGGTCCACTCTCTTCCACAGTAGGAAGAGACCTTAGAGGTAATAACTTTTAGCTTTATTAAAATTTCAGATGATTTTAGTAGACAAGCATCTATATAGGTTATGTTCTTCAATGACCATATATTGGTGAATAAGGCTATTATAGAGGAGAGTCTTGGGTATGTGGAATATATAAGATTTTGATAATGAATAGTGAACAGATTCTACAAGAAAATATATTAGAAATACTGAGGTCCCAAGACTAAAATGAAGACAAACAAAATAACCACCTCTCTGGAAAGATGATAAATGGGCAGTTTGTGGGAGGAAGGTAGAGGTAATTTTTAGTCCCTTTTTTGTGGTACAGTGCTACAAATGTGTGTGTACCGTGCTTAAAGAACACAGACTTAGAGGAAACTATCATCTTATATCATCTTCCAGGAAAAGCCTAGATAGAAACTGGTGAGCTGGGATGAGGTTAGAGAAGGTGGGTTGATTGTCCTTGCCAAACAAGCTGGATCATTTTGATTAAGCACAAGACTAGTTTATGCCAGCTTAAATCTGTGTATCTGTGTGTATATGTATATATGTGTATTTTCATTTACATATGTATTTATTTTTCACATATTTGATTAGTGTCAAAGGTAGCAGTAATAATAGATAGGAATCTTGGAATAAAAACCAGAAAACCTGAGTTCACGTCCCAGTTATGCATTTTACCTGCCTTCATCACATCAATTGCTTCAGGATTATAGGATTAGAAAAACAAAATCTCAGAAATGACCTAGTGCAACCTCCTCATCTCAAAGATGGGGAAACTGTTCTTAAGATATTTAAAACCAGAGATTGTGGTAGCTAACTGGTTGAGTAAGGGCTCCCTCTATATTACCTTCTGCTGCTGCTGTTGCTGCTGCTGCTAAGTCGCTTCAGTCGTGTCCAACTCTGTGTGACCCCAAAGACGGCAGCCCACCAGACTCCCCTATTCCTGGGATTCTCCAGGCAAGAACACTGGAGTGGGTTGCCATTTCCTTCTCCAATGCATGACAGTGAAAAGTGAAAGTGAAGTCGCTCAGTCGTGTCTGACTCTTAGCGACCCCATGGACTTCAGCCTTCCAGGCTCCTCCGTCCATGGGATTTTCCAGGCAAGAGTACTGGAGTGGGTTGCCATTGCCTTCTCCGCTATATTACCTTCTACTACTCTGCAAACTAGGGGAAAAAAAACACAAAACTTTCCCTTGAAATTAGGAGTTTTCACATGACCAAGGTTTCATCATTCTCACAAGTGGAGGAAGTAAACATCATGAGTGGACCAGTAGAGAGACGGAATTTCTCTGTCTTTGTTATAATTACCCACCCGGTAGGTTGTATTTAAGGAGGAAAATGAGTTGATGAAGACTTTCTTCTCTTTCTTCTTTTATGAACCATAGAGATTAAAAGCTACAATAAAATATTTGAAATATATGATGAAGTCTATATACTGTGTATAGAAATATGTCACAAATCCTTTCACAAATCCTATACATCTGTTTTAAAAATTGTGTTTATTCAATTTTGTGACCATGTTTTTCCCTAAGAAATCTGTTTTAAATATATAAAGAGCAAACATTTTAATTCAGACAGTTGTAATTTAGAACAACCTGAGCAATATTTCTAAGAGTCAAAATGTAACAAAGATACTTTCTTAAATAAAATGTGGATTGCTTACACACTTATATGTATTTATAGTTTGAAGTACCAAGAAGATTTCAGAATTTTCATAAGAGATGAAGTAAAAAATGAGGCTCAGAAGAAATGTACTCTACAGAAAAGCCAAGGCTAAGCCAGAAGACAACAGACCACAGGATGTTTATATCAAGGGATCTTTCTTGTTTGTTGAAAGTTAGCATCTTACGCCATCCCTTCTTTATTTAATCCTGCTTATTAACTGTGACATAAACATTTTCAATGAGGGTATTCAGTCCAAAAACTTCAATATGCTTATTAGACATAGACAATACTGACAGGTATTAAATTGCTACTTATCAACACACAAACACTAAGGTCAGATATACTTTAGCTGTGTTTGACTGAATATTCTCATTCCAAAATTAAGACCTCCTGTGACAACTAGAGAGTTACTATAAACAGGATGTTGAAATAGAAGAGCCATTTCTCATTAGCATCCAAGGAAAATCTTCTACATTCAAACTGCCTTTCACATTAATGAACATGATAAGAGGATTTGTATTTGTTTACACACAAATCACATGTTTAATACTTCAAAGACAATGGACTGAATTCACCCCTTATCATGTTTAATTCTGACCACATTTTCAAAAAGGAGCTTTTGGTAGACACAACTTTGATAAACACTATTAAGCATATGAATGCCTGAAGATATGTATGTGGAATGTTTAGAATATGCCTGGCACACATTTAAATGCTCCATTAAAAATCCACTAGTGTTATGAGTAGAAAATAAATCTGCAGCCAAGTGGTATTGATGACAGAAAAACATTTTTTTAATGTTCTGCAGGTAAATTCAGAGAAGGCAATGGCAACCCACTCCAGTACTCTTGCCAGGAAAATCCCCTGGGCAGAGGAGCCTGGTAGGCTGTAGCCCATGGGGTCGCACAGAATCAGACACAACTGAAGCAACTTAGCAGCAGCAGCAGCAGGTAAATTAGTGGCATTTCAAAATATTTTACAAACTTCTATACAATACATAAATCTACCAGATTAATGTGAATCCCTTCAAAACAAGGACTTCGTTTTACACAAAAATACAGTATCAATTCAATAAATATATGGAAAATTAATTAAGAAGTGAGTGAATTAAAAGCAGTTAGCCAAGTGTTAGAAACTACTGTTCTTGAAACATACTTAGTAGTCAAATAATGAACACAAAAATATGTTTAGACTAGTAATGATAACAAGGTCTTCCCAGAAAATAAAAACTAAAATTGACTAAGATACCTAGTATCTTATTGGAAAATATTCTGTAAAAACAAGGCTTACAGTGACAGCTTAACTTTACAGCAAAGTGTGCTTTCGAATGTTTTAACTTAAAAGAGTAGCTGAAACATTCCTCTAACATGCCTACATACCCCCATCACTGCTATCACTCCCCTGTGCAATTTGCTAGCATGGTACCCAAGAGTCGACAGAGGAAGACAAATAACCATATTAGTTAAATAATTCATTAATCCATGTTACTTTACATTTTTTTGGTCCACTATAATCTCATTTGTTGATTTTACTTATTCAGCAAATATTTACTAAGTTCCTATTATGGGCAACACAGTAGATATTCAATAGCAGGCCTAACAGATACAACCCTCAATTTCTCTAAGCTGAATTTACAATGAAAGGTTGTTGGGAGTAGGATGTTTGTACGAGACTGAAGTAGACTAGAGTAGCAGAGGAAGAAGCCATGTATATGGAGCATCTCCTACAAGACCAGCATAGGGGCCCCACGCCTACCCCGCCCCACTGTTCCTCCTTCCAGTCATCCCTATAAATAGATCAGAAAGTTCAATTTTTACCAACCTTTTGGAAATGATCTGAAAATATATACAATTATATAACAAAACAAAGATAATCTGTTGCAAAATGAAATTCTAAAGTAAAAATGGATCAATATCTATAGCTATTTATAGTATCTAAGGTGACTATATATCAGAGAGAAATTTTAGAACACGTATGACATTTAAAGTAATAAAGGCACTGGGCTTAGGTATTAGGGATATATTTGTGATCAAATTGACCTGGTCACTACTCTTGCGGGGTTTATAATCTACAAGTTAATACAGACGTGTAGAAGGTTAACTCTAATGCAGAATGAACACTAGTGAGTCAGGTCAATCATTTTGGAATCAACTCTGATTCTTCACTTTCCCTCCCACCCTACTATACAAACCACCAGCAAATTCTGTTAGCTTTCCTTTCAAAAATTTGACTGACAAGAGTCAGTTCTCTCCACCTCCTTCGCTACCACTCCAGTCCAACATCACATCTGCCAATAGAATGGTTCCTCTACTCCCTCTCCTGTGTACCTACAACCTGTTCTCTCTAGCCTGGCTGAAACAGCAATAATACTCTTCTTTGTTTCAAATATATCAATGGTGTCTTGTTGCATTTAGAATAAAATTTGAAGTTAATGACATGGTCTGTCAAATTCTATGTAATCTGGACTTCAGTTATCACATCAAACTATCTCTGCACCTCTGCTTTGCCCACTGTGTTCAATTTTTCTGGCCTCCATCCTCTCCCCTGAGCATTCAAGCATACTTCCACCTCAGACCTGAGCACTATACCTCAGAATTTCCTGTTTCTTGAAAAAAGTGAAGTGAAAGTGTTACTGCTCAGTCATGTCCCACTCTTTGTGAGGTTCTCTGTCCATGGAATTCTCCAGGCAGAGAATACTGGAGTGGATAGCCACTCCCTTCTCCAGAGAACCTTCCTGACACAGGGTTCTAACCTGAGTCTCCTGCATTGTGGGCACATTCTTTACCATCTAAGCCACCAGGGCATGTTTCTATGTTCATTCAAATGTCACCTTCTCAGAAGGCCTAATGTGATCACCCTAATAATAATAATAATGTCCCTTATCCATTATCTATGCCTCCATTCTGCTTTATTTTTCTTCATAGCACTTGCCATTTTGGGGCATCATACTACATATATAACACCCTATTGATTTATTTATCATCTGCTTTATCACCTGAAAATACCCAAAACAACAGGGTTTTGTCTTTACATGGCTCAGCATCTACAGTAGTACTCAGGATATAGTAAGAGCTAAGAAAATATTTTTTGAAAGAATGAACTGTCATTCAATAACCATACACTTTGAAGTTGCTAATATTATTCCTACTAACAATACAAATAAGACAAAAAGAGTAAAGTGCAAAGGGATAATGCAACCATTTTAGAAATAGATAAAAGGATCCAGGAAATGGGGCTCTGTGGGTAAAGGACTAGATGCCTAGTTCAGGATTGAAACAATGAGGAAAGAAGTAAAAATAAAAGAGATTAGCTATTTTTGCTTGTTAATTTCCCATTTAATTTTAATACTACAAATAAATACCTTGGAAAAAAGCTGTACCTTGATTCTGCAAACTCAATGTGCTTTGCTAATTTCAAGTCAAAAAGTAAAGACTAAAAGCAATGGTCATTATTTACAAAGAATGAGAAGTGATCGAAAATATATAATGGTCACTGCTTAATTACTCCTCTATTCTTCTGTTTCCATATCTGACACATGCCTAGCTTCTGATACATGTTAGACCAGGCACAAATTATAATTTGAATGTAGGGTATAGAATTGGAACTTGCAAGGATGCAAGAGCTAACAGCCCAAAGAACACTGGAAAGTGTGATGAGAGCTAAAGAGGATTATAATGCCTTTCCGGATTTGGTGGATGAATAGGTTTTGTGTTTTGTTTTTAGCATATCTTCAGAGCTGAATAAATGCTTTGTGTACTAAACAGAGTAAAGCTCAAATCAAGTTTACTGTCTCCATATGTTTCCAACCACATATGCACAATGATAGAGTCACTGAAAACAAAAAGGGTAAGTCGTTTTTCCTAGAAAAGGCCATTGTGTTACTAGAACTTTAAAGAGCAAGAGTTCAATTGCAAGCCAGGGCAAAAAAAATCAAATTTAGAACTTAATTTTGCTGGTGCCCTTCCAAAACAGCAATTCAATAAAAGAGTATCTGCAAGTCTTTTATCTGCAAACTTAATTTCATTATTGCACTATATGGTACTTAAAAAAAAAAAAAAAAACAGACCAGCAAATTTATTAAAATTGTAATGAATGGATCACTTAGACTTTGATCTCCTACACCAGTTTTATTGCACTCTCATAAAGGGAGTTCAATTAGGAGGACCTTTTTTTTCCCCTCTTTTCAAACAGTACTCTCAGACTGTACATTTGAACTTGATTTTGTCAAAATTAGGTGTGGCACACATTATTTGAAAAATGAACTCTTCCCTCAAACATGCTATTGTTTAATATGGGCAGCAGTCATTTCATTCTTGATTTGAAAAAGTAAAATACTACTTTTTTTACTTAGGAAAAAGGACATTTCCTAAGGCTTTCTGATATAATACACTAAAAAACTTTTATGACACAGAAAAAAGCACTGTTAAATGTAGTGTTTCTAGGAAAGTACTCTTTACATCAACTGACATGTCTTACTAGAAAACAGAATCTTACTCCATATTGTGAAGGTTTTGATTTATTTGTTGTAGTACACCATTGCTTCTGATTTCCAAAATACAAAGTAAGAGGCTTCTATAATAAAGAATTTGTTAAAATGACTTTCCATAAGCAAAATACATTTATTTTGTAGTGTATACAAAGAGCTCTGTTATGAATCTGAAAGCCTTTTCCAACTACCTAAGAAGAAAGTGAAGAGAAACTAAAAAGCCTCTTGATGAAACTGAAAGAGGAGAGTGAAAAAGTTGGCTTAAAGTTCAACATTCAGAAAACGAAGATCATGCCATCTAGTCTCATCACTTCATGGGAAATCGATGGGGAAACAGTGGAAATAGTGTCAGACTTTATTTTTAGGGGCTCCAAAATCACTTCAGATGGTGATTGCAGCCATGAAATTAAAAGACGCTTACTCCTTGGAAGGAAAGTTATGACCAACCTAGATAGCATATTCAAAAGCAGAGACATTACTTTGCCAACAAAGGTCCGTCTAGTCAAGGCTATGGTTTTTCCAGTAGTCGTGTATGGATGTGAGAGTTGGACTATGAAGAAAGCTGAACGCCAAAGAATTGATGCTTTTGAAGTGTAGTGTTGGAGAAGCCTCTTGAGAGTCCCTTGGACTGCAAGGAGATCCAACCAGTCCCTTCTAAAGGATATCAGCCTTGGGTGTTCTTTGGAACGAATGATGCTAAAGCTGAAACTCCAGTACTTTGGCCACCTCATGCGAAGAGTTGACTTATTGGAAAAGACTCTGATGCTGGGAGGGATTGGGGGCAGGAGGAGAAGGGGATGACAGAGGATGAGATGGCTGGATGGCATCACCGACACAATGCACGTGAGTCTGAGTGAACTCTGGGAGATAGTGATGGACAGGGAGGCCTGGCGTGCTGCAATTCATGGGGTCGCAAAGAGTCGGACACGACTGAGCAACTGAACTGAACTGAACTGAAGAAGAAAGTTACTCAAAAAGACTAGATAGGGAAAATCTCTCTAAATGTAACCAAGTTTTTAAAGAAAACTTGAAAAAAGCTCAGTTATACATCCTGGTTTCTAGAGTTAAAGCAGGGAAGGCCTAGCTCAGGGCCTGGTTACCACTCCCATGGATGGTGGAACTGATGTTAGGAAAACTGCTGCTCATATACCTACCATGAACAAAGTCTTACACAGATTAAAAAGGACAGCATAAATACACAGATTCTGGGTGCAAAACACAAAGGAAACATGCAAAGCCCCAAAGAGACAGAGCAGTCACTAAACAAATGTTTGCTTTCAATACTGGTTATTTCTGATTTTTGTTGCTCCTCATTCTCTACTCTCTCCCGTTTGACAATGTTTTGTATTTTCTTTGGGCATTTCATTTACCTAGTTGATATTTCATAACATAGAAAAGGTCCATCTAGTCAAGGCTATGGTCTTTCCAGTAGTCATGTATGGATGTGAGAGTTGGACTATAAAGGAAGCTGAATACTGAAGAATTGATGCTTCTGAACTGTGGTGTTGGAGAAGACTCTTGAGAGTCCCTTGGACTGCAAGGAGATCCAATCAGTCCATCCTAAAGGAAATCAGTCCTGAATACTCATTGGAAGGACTGATGCTGAAGCTGAAACTCCAATACTTAGGCAACCTGATGCAAAGAACTGACTCACTAGAAAAGACCCTGATGCTGGGAAAGATTGAGGGCAGGAGGAGAAGGGGATGACAGAGGATGAGATGGTTGGATGGCATCACCGACTCAATGGACATGAGTTTGGGTGAACTCCGGGAGTTGGTGATGGACAGGGAGGCCTGGCGTGCTGCGGTTCATGGGGTCGCAAAGAATCGGACACAACTGAGCAACTGAACTGAACTGAACATAGAAAAATATACATATTTTACAACTTATGAAATTTTAGAATATTAACTTTCATGAAAGTAATTTTAAAGTACATGATAAATAAACATTTATTAAATAAACATTTATTTTAAAAGATTTGGAAGTACAGTACTTTGGGGTTTTTTTTCTTCATTTTAAATTTTTATGTAAATGCATTATTTTGAAAATGAGAGGAGTATTACTAACTGGGAGAACTGCTTCTTTACTCATTTAGAGAAACACTATTTTTTTGTGCCAAGATAACTGGACGTTTGTATCAAAATGAAAAGTGTGCTTGGTAAGCATGGAAACAAATCAAAGGGGGAAAGTACTGAGGGATAGTAATTTTAGGTAATGGTGAAGCTTTATGAGTAAATCTTGTCCCACAAGAAAGTACATACTGAACAGTCACTAGAAAATTCATCCTTGCCTATATCCAGCTGCGTCCAAAAATTAGTCAAAATTTTATTGTGATATTTTCATTTATGCCACTCCTGGTTTCTTTTGATTATTTTGTTAACTGGATCTACAAACTATATCTTTCTCTGAATTTCAGCCTTGACAAGTCCTTCTCTTTCATTCCACATCTTCTCCATCTTAAGGACTCATTGTGACCCCATGAACTGTAGCCTGCCAGGCTCCTCTGTCCATGGGATTGTCCTGGCAAGAATACTGGAGTGGGGTGCCATGTCCTTCTCCAGGGGATCTTCCCTATCCAGGGATCAAACCTGGGTCTCCTGCATTGCAGGCGGTCTCTTTACCAACTAAGCCACCAGGGAAGCCCTGACAGTTAGGTTACCCTTATTCTAGTTACTCAGTTCTATGCCTCCCTTTATTTCCTGAGAATAAATCTAAACTTTTCATTGGGATTCTACTCACTATGGAAGCTAACAGTCTTCAAAACATGTCTAAATCTATTGGCAGTCATGAATCTTTCTTATAAGACCCTGACATGTCTTAGTTTCACTTGGGTCTACAGTTACTTATTTCCAATTTTGCTTTCCATCCAAGATCTATCATTGTACTCAAAGCACTCTTTCTAAAATTATAATCTTATATTACTATCTGTTCTTATTACTCTACCACAAACTCAGAAGATAAGGTCCATGCCCCTTAAAAGACTTAGAAAGCTTGGTTTGCCGCTTGCATTTAGCCACTTTAACCATTTTTCCTTCAAGCATCAAAAATTCTAAAACCTTCAATGAGGCATGGTCTCATTTGTCATGCTCTATTCTCTTTTCCTTCCTGTTTCCTCAGTTAACTCTTATTCACATTCAAGTCTTACCTAGCTGTCTTGTTCTCTAGGAAGCTTTCTCTACTGCCTAAATCTGAGTTGCATATACTCTATCACTAGCATTCACTATGCATTAGAGTTGACCTTTTACACATCTGTATTAACGTGTAAATTATAAACCCCACAAGAATAGTGACCAGGCCTATCTGATCACAAATATATCCCTAATACCTAAGCCCAGTGCCTTTCTTACTTTAAATGTCATACATGTTCTAAAATTTCTCTCTGATATATTGCCACCTTAGATACTATAAATAGCTATAGATATTGATCCATTTTTATTTCATTTTGCAACAGAATTTCATTTTTGCAGAATTCATTTTGCAGAATTTCATTTTGCAACAGATTATCTTTGTTTTGTTATATAATTGGATATATTTTCAGATCATTTCCAAAAGGTTGGTAAAAATTAGAACTTTCTGATCTGCTTATGGAATGTACAGATACCAGTCAGATAAATTATTACCCAACCAAAAATTGATGGCATTACTATTTGGGAGTTTTGAAACCTAAGAAGGGTCAAAAAAAAGTGTGTACTACACTAAAATTTTGGAATTACTTATAGACATTTGGTGATATGAAAGGAAAACTGGAAATGTACTTTTTTATGAATCATTTATGAGATCAAACCCAATGTTAAATTAGGTTACTTGGAAATGTTTAAAGGTTTAAGGAAAGTCTGTATAATATGTACTTAACATTATACACCTAAGAATGTACTTTTCCTTTGTGTTTTAATGTGTTATTTCCCTTTTGAAATATTATGAAACTATCATCTTGATACATTTTTTGAAAAGGAGAAATGAACAATATTTGTTAAATAAACATTTTCATGGAATGAATTTTTACATGAATAGTCATTACTTAAAATGAGTAAATTTTGAGTGAAATATCCTCAAATATATATTTAGCTAAAATGTGAACAAATTTATAGAATTATGGTTTTCAGAGGATAGTAAAGAGTTCTGTATTTCCTTCTTTTCAATAACCATCATCTTAGTAGGTACATAATTTGAATATTTTATGATGAAAAATAAGGCAAAATATAATGAAAAAATCCAAAAGTGATACAGCCCAAAGAAAAGAAGAAACAGTAAAAAAGGAAAACTCCTCTCTTATAGGGTAGAAGTAAAAGACATATAACCAGCAACACACTAAAGACCAGATGACAACAATAATAGTAGAAACCAAGGAACCTTCTATATATTTTGAGGTCTACCTACAGTCTTCCCATAAAGTCTCTGAAAACCATATTTAGAGGTTTCTTGTTAGTCATTACTAGTATTATATCATTCAGCTGGGAAATGCATCCACATATAGGAGGAGAAGGGGACGACAGAGGATGAGATGGCTGGATGGCATCACTGACTCAATGGACGTGAGTCTGAGTGAACTCCAGGAGTTGGTGATGGACAGGGAGGCTTGGTGTGCTGTGGTTCACGGGGTCGCAAAGAGTCGGACACGACTGAGTGACTGAACTGAACTGAACTGAATACATAAGAGATGAGGTAAAAAAGAAAAAGAACAAAAGTCAAGTTAAATAAGGCAAACCTGACTCCAAATCAAAGGAACAGTCCCAAAGTTTGACAGTAGACAGTAGACTCTTGATGGTTTGTATCAATGTATCCAGAGTCTACACAAGGTCTTTTAAAGCTATCAGTGGTGACAGTGATTTCCCCTTTCACAAAGGGGAAAGACTGTGGTGTCGAGGCAAATGAAGCCTGTGTTCAAATTCTCTCCTTATTACATAGATTCTCTGGACCTTAGTTTTCCTATAAGTAAGATGACATGACCTGTCCATCTTGGGTGGCCCCACATGGCATGGCTTAGTTTCACTGAGTTGGACAAGGCTGTGGTCCATGTGATCAGATTCGCAATGGTGGTCATAGTGGAGAGTCTGAAGAATGTGGTCCATGGGAGAAGGGAATGGCAAACCACTTCAGTATTCTTACCTTGAGAACCCCATGAACACTATGAAAAGGCAAAAAGATAGGACACTGAAAGATGAACTCCCCAGGTCAGTAGGTACCCAATATGCTACTGGAGATCAGTAGAGAAATAACTCCAGAAAAAATGAAGAGATGAAGCCAAAACAAAAACAACACCCAGTTGTGAATGCGACTGGTGATGGAAGCAAGGTCCATTACTGTAAAGAGCAATATTGCATAGGACCCTGGAATGTTTAGGTCCATGAATCAAGGCAAATTGGAAGTGGTCAAACAGGAGATGACAAGAGTGAACGTTGACATTCTAGGAATCAGCGAACTAAAATGGACTGCAATGGGTGAATTTAACTCAGATGACCACTATATCTACTATTGTGGGCAGGAATCCCTTAGAAGAAATGGAGTAGTCATCATAGGCAACAAAAGAGTCCACAATTCAATACTTGGATGCAATCTCAAAAACAACAGAATCATCTCTGTTCGTTTCCAAGGCAAACCATTCAATATCACAGTAATCCAAGTCTATGCCCCAACCAGTAACGCTGAAGAAGCTAAAGTTGAATGGTTCTGTGAAGACCTACAAGACTTTTTGAACTAACACCCCAAAAAGATGTCCTTTTCATTAGAGGGGACTGGAATGCAAATGTAGGAAGTCAAGACACACCTGGAGTAACAGGCAAAATTGGCCTTGGAGTATAGAATGAAGGGGAAAGGCTAATAGAGTTCTGCCAAGAGAACACACTGGTCATAGCAAACACCCTCTTTCAAGAACACAAGAGAAGACTCTACACATGGACATCACCAGATGGCCAGCACGGAAATCAGACTGATTATATTCTTTGCAGCCAAAGATGGAGAAGCTCTATACAGTCAGCAAAATCAAGACCGGCAGCTGACTGGGGCTCAGATCACGAACTCCTTATTGTCAAATTCAGACTGAAATTGAAGAAAGTGGGGAAAACCACTAGAACATTCAGGTATGACTTAAATCAAATCCCTAATGATTATACAGTGGAAGTGAGAAATAGATTTAAGGGACTAGATCTGATAGACAGAGTGCCTGATGAACTACGGACAGAGTTTCATGACATTGTACAAGAGACAGGGATCAAGACCATCTCCATGAAAAAGAAAGGTAAAAAGGCAAAATGGCTGTCTAAGGAGGCCTTACAAATAGCTGTGAAAAGAAGAGAAGTGAAAAGCAAAGGAGAAAAGGAAAGATATAAGCATCTGAATGCAGAGATCCAAAGAATAGCAAGGAGAGATAAGAAAGTCTTCCTCAGTGATCAGTGCAAAGAAACAGGAGAACAACAGAATGGGAAAGACTAGAGATCTCTTCAAGAAAATTAGAGATACCAAGGGAACATTTCATGCAAAGATGGGCTCAATAAAGGAGAGAAATGGTATGGACCTAACAGAAGCAGAAGATATTAAGAAGAGGTGGCAAGAATATACAGAAGAACTGTACAAAAAAGATCTTCATGACCCAGATAATCACGATGTTGTGATCACTCACCTAGAGATAGAAATCCTGGAATGTGAAGTCAAGTGGCCCTTAGGAAGCATCACTAGGAACAAAGCTAGTGGAGGTGATGGAATTCCAGTTGAGCTATTTCAAATCCTGAAAGATGATGCTGTGAAAGTGCTGCACTCAACATGCCAGCAAATTTGGAAAATGTAGCAGTAACCACAGGACTGGAAAAGGTCAGTTTTCATTCCAATCCCAAAGAAAGGCAATGCCAAAGAATGCTCAAACTACCACACAATTGCACTCATCTCACACACTAGTAAAGTAATGCTCAAAATTCTCCAAGCCAGGCTTCAGCAATACATTTACCGTGAACTTCCAGATGTTCAAGCTGGGTATTATACAGAGTGAAGTAAGCCAGAAAGAAAAACACCAGTACTAATACATATATATGGAATTTAGAAAGATGGTAATGATAACCCTGTAGGCGAGATAGCAAAAGAGACACAGATGTATGCAACAGTCTTTTGGACTCTGTGGGAAAGGGCGAGGGTGGGATGGTTTGGGAGAATGGCATAGAAATATGTATAATATCATATGTGAAATGAATCACAAGCACAGGTTCGATGCATGATACAGGATGCTCGGGACTGGTGCACTGGGATGATCCAGAAGGATGGTATGGGGAGGTAGGTGGGAGGGGGGTTCAGGGTGGGGAACACATGTACACCTGTAGCAGATTCGTGTTGATGTATGGCAAAACCAATACAATATTGTAAAGTAATTAGCCTCTAATTAAAATAAATTTATATTAAAAAATTAAAAAGGTAGAGGAACCAGAGATCAAATTGCCAGCATCCACTCAATCATCAAAAAACCGAGCGAGTTACAGAAAAACACGTATTTCTGCTTTATTGACTATGCCAAAGCCTTTGATCGTGTGGATCACAATAAACTGTGGAAAATTCTGAAAGTGATGGGAATATCAGACCACCAGACCTGCCTCTTGAGAAACCTGTATGCAGGTCAGGAAGCAACAGTTAGAACTAGACATAGAAAAACAGCCTGGTTCCTATAGTGAAAGGAGTACGCTAAGGCTGTATATTGTCACCCTGCTTATTTAACTTACATGCAGAGTACATCAAGAGAAACGCTGGGCTGGAAGAAGCACAAGCTGGAATCAAGATTGCCGGGAGAAATATCAAGAACCCTAGATATGTCGATGACACCACCCTTATGGGAAAAAGTGCAGAAGAACTAAAGAGCTTCTTGATGAAACTGCAAGAGAGTGAAAAAGCTGGCTTAAAGCTCAACATTCAGAAAAGATCATGGCATCCAGTCCCATCACTTCATAGCAAATAGATGGAGAAACAGTGGAAACAGTGTCAGACTTTATTTTGGGGGGCTCCAAAATCACTTCAGATGGTGATTGCAGCCATGAAATTAAAAGACACTTACTCCTTGGAAGGAAAGTTATGACCAACCTAGACAGCATATTAAAAAGCAGAGACATTACTTTGTCAACAAAGGTCCGTCTAGTCAAAGCTATGGATTTCCCAATAGTCATGTATGGATATGAGAGTTGGACTATAAAGAAAGCTGAGCACCGAAGAACTGATGCTTTTGAACTGTGGTTCTGAAGAAGACTCTTTCGAGTCCCTTGGACTGAAAGGAGATCCAACCAGTCCATTCTAAAGGAGATCAGTCCTTGGTGTTCATTGGAAGGACTGATGCTGAAGCTGAAACTCCAATACTTTGGCCACCTGATGCGACGAGCTGACTCATCTGAAAAGATCCTGATGCTGGGAAAGATCGAAGGCAGGAATAGAAGGGGACGACAGAAGATAAGATGGTTAGATGGTGTCACCGACTCAATGGACATGAGTTTGGGTAAACTCTGGGAGTTGGTGATGGACAGGGAGGCCTGGCGTTCTGCGGTTCATGGGGTCACAAAGAGTCGGACATGACTGAGCAACTGAACTGAACTGAAGATGACATAGTTAAACACATCTCGTTTGTGGTGGTAAGAATTAAATGAGATAACATGAAATTGATGAGGGGTATACAGTAGAAATTGGTAAATAATTCTTTCTTCTTTTGCACATGACTACTCAGGGCATTTTAAAAGCATACTATTAAAATTACTTTGGGACTTCCCCAGTGACTCAGTGGTAAAGAATCTGCCTGCAGTGCAAGAGCCAAAGGGGATATAAGTTCCATCCCTGGATTGGGAAGGTCCCCTGGAGGAGGACATGGCAACTCACTTCAGTTTTCTTTCCTGGAGAAGTCCATAGAGGAGCCTGGCGGGCTACAGTCCATGGGTTTGTAAAGAGTTGGACACAATTGCAGAGACTTGGCATGCAATTTTACTTCACATAATATATAATTTTAATTATGTATAAAAGAGTCTCAGTAAATACTAAAAGCCTTCAACATAATGGGAATATCCCAATTTAAAATGTTCTCTACTAGCAAATGGTCATAGCCAGAAAATGTTTATTAGACTTTTTTTAAAAGCTTGTGCAAAGATATTTATATCTTTTAAGACATTGCCTTAATTTAGTGACAAGCTTAGAATTATTTGCTGGGGTAAATCATATTATTGTTTTTACATCAATGAGTATATATTTTCTTTTGTTCTATTTTTTAAACAATAAAAATATGCATATTCAGTTAAAGAAACCAAGGTGTAATAAGGCATAGCTAATTTGTGGAAGTGCTTTAAAAGACACAATCCATAAACTAATTATTTTACTGAATACCATTAGTTCTCAAAAAATCTTGAGTTGGCAAATAATCTGGATAGTCTGAGTAAATTCTTGTCACTTCATTCCGACCTTGCCCTGAGTAATTTCAAGGATCTGACCCATAAAAGCAAGATCCTAGTTAGAAATTTTGACCAATGGCAATATCTAAGCCTCCCCTTTCAAGCTTTTAGCATTTTCTGTATAAATTCAGTTCTGCAAGCAACTGAATTTAATATGTGATTGGTTCACACCAGCTAAATTTTTGAGGAAGAGTTAAAAGAGCCATTTTTGGCTAGATATGAAAAACTTTATGCAACAAATGCATATTTGGAAACTGCAAAATGAGCATGCAAATCAATTTATACGCATGGGTGAATGAATATAGATGAGCTATTTTCAAAGTATAGCCATCCTGGTGTAGCATAAGATAGCTGTACAAAAGGAATGGGAAGGAGGTGAATTTCTCAGCTTAGTCACCCATTGACAATTTTCAAAGGAAAATTGCATTCTCAGTTTCCATTATGCCTGCACAAATTTGGACAAATTAAGGAGTCAACTAAGTAATTATTGATAACATACATGTGTATAAAGTAAAGCAGGAAAATCTTGCCAGTCATTTGGAACTTCTCAGATGTTGCTAGGATTTCCATTAGGAAGATGAGATATTACAAAAATGGTAATACACCTGACTGTGAAACCAGTTTGAGACACAGCCATCTCTCTAATTTGGTATTGGAGATGGGTAAGAATAACAAGAGATGTTGTAAATGGGACATTTAACAGAAATCACTCTACTGAACAGAAATACTACATCTGCTTCCAGTCTCTAAGATCCTTTTGTTAATTACCAGGAAAATTGTCATTCATCCTGGCAAATGGGTCTAAGTAAAAAAAAAAAAAAAATCCTTGGAGTTACACAGGAGTTAAATTCTATAATTCTCTCTTTCATGAGAGTTTTTCAGAATATATCCTGTATGATCAGTGCTATATTCATTTCTGATAATATGAATATTCTGTTTTTACTTCTAAATTAGAAGGTTCAACCTAGAATGATAATATAAATCCTTGCAAAGTCATTTATGAGCCTGATCTTCTCAAACAGACTATTAGTTTGACATTTCAGAATCAGATTGAAAATCCCATAAAATGGAGAGTCACCAACTTCCTTTATTAATCTGGTCTTGTACTTGCAAATATATCCTGCAAATAATTTAAACAGAGTTTTCTTTATCCTCTCCATGAAAACAGTGTAATACCTGATCTTTACAAATTATTTGCCTTTTGTTACATAAGTATACATATGATACTATTTTTTGAATATATGTGTATCAGCTCAGATCAGATCAGTAGCTCAGTCGTGTCCGACTCTTTGTGACCCCATGAATCGCAGCACGCCAGGCCTCCCTGTCCATCACCAACTCCCAGAGTTCACTCAGACTCACGTCCATTGAGTCACTGATGCCATCCAGCCATCTCATCCTCTGTCGTCCCCTTCTCCTCCTGCCCCCAATCCCTCCCAGCATCAGAGTCTTTCCCAATGAGTCAACTCTTCGCATGAGGTGGCCAAAGTACTGGAGTTTCAGCTTTAGCATCATTCCTTCCAAAGAAATCCTAGGGCTGATCTCCTTCAGAATGGACTGGTTGGATCTCCTTGCTGTCCAAGGGACTCTCAAGTCTTCTCCAACACCACAGTTCAAAAGCATCAATTCTTCGGCGCTCAGCCTTCTTCACAGTCCAACTCTCACATCCATACATGACCACAGGAAAAACCATAGCCTTGACTAGACAAACCTTTGTTGGCAAAGTAATGTCTCTGCTTTTGAACATGCTATCTAGGTTGGTCATAACTTTCCTTCCAAGGAGTAAGCATCTTTTAATTTCATGGCTGCAGTCACCATCTGTAATGATTTTGGAGCCCAGGAAAATAAAGTCTGACACTGTTTCCACTGTTTCCCCATCTATTTCCCATGAAGTGGTGGGACCGGCTGCCATGATCTTAGTTTTCTGAATGTATACACATGTGTATATATGAGTATATGTATATTTGCAATTCATGCTTGCTAAACAATATATTTTAACATTTTCATTCCCACTTAAATAGATATATCTCATTCAAGTTATGTTGTTAGGTGCTATATAAGGGTCTAACATGGTTTACTTAGCCAATTACTTGCTAATTAATACCTGAGTTGATTTCATTACTTGATTTCATCACTACAAACAACAGGTAATGTTGTTTGTTGTATATTATCATTGATAATATATCTGTGAGATATGTTCATGTATTTATGTTAAAAAAAAAAAAAGTCCCAAAATGGGAATTGCTGTGTTAAAGAGTGTATCCATTCAAATTTAGCATAACTACTGCTAAACTGCCTCTACAAACAGTGATGTACATTCCAACCAGAAATGTTCAAGAGCATAAGAGTGCCTATATTGCCATATCTTTGCCAATACTGTGTATGATGGTGCCCCTTAATCTTCTCAATTAGCTAGGCAAGAAATAATACTTCAGTTTAATTTTTATTGCTTTACTTATTACTGAGATCAAGCTCCTCCTATTTATTGGGCATTTGTATTTCTCTTTTAAATAATTGCTTGTTTTCTTTGACCCATTATCCTTAATATTCCTTTCTCAATAGCTTGAACTTATTAATAATTAAATTTACTAACTCCGTTTAGCTCCTAGCTGGATGGCATCACTGACTCGATGGACATGAGTTTGGGTGAACTCCGAGTTGGTAATGGACAGGGAGGCCTGGCGTGCTGCAATTCATGGGGTCGCAAAGAGTCAGACACGACTGAGCAACTGAACTGAACTGAAACTGAAACTGATGAGCCAGTTAGCAAGCTCTTACATATATATGCATATGCATATGTATATAGATAGATAACAGAACACATAGAAGTATGAATGTCCCTAGACTTAGAATCACGTGAAGAAATAGGTGGGATGTTAAATAACTATAACAAAATGTGTTGAATGTCATGTTAACTATGCCATCATGAGTCTATGCAAATCCAGCACTGGTCCTGCAGGAGGACTGCAGGAAGATGTCATCGAGGACTTCACAGAGATTTGTGAAGGATGGGTCAAATTTCACTCCAGAGACTGGACAGAAGGTTTTTGGTCCAACGAAAATAGCAATAGAAAGGGCCCTGAGACAAATAAATGCAATAATTAGTCATAATACAAATAACGACTGGCTTAGATCACAAGGTTTCAATTAAGATAAAATGGTAAGAAATGAGACTGGGATGATCAGGAGACATTTAGAAAAGTACTCACCTTCCACAGTTAAGGATGTGTGATTTATCCTTAAGCCAAAGGAGAAATATTATTTTTAAAGGATCACTGCAGCAGTAAAGAACGACTTCAGGTAGGGGAATATGGCGAACAGCCTGGGATTTGGAACAGGGGTAAAGAGATTATAAAACAATCCTTTTGGGTGAATACAAGAGCCTGAAATAGCATATCAATAGAGTTAAATGAACTTGGTCACTGAAGGTACACGATCTTTCCTGACTTGGTAGCCCTAGATATTCATCTCTGTGACAGCATTCAGTGCATTATGTTGAAATCATTTATGGGCTTCCCAGGTGGGGCTAGTGGTAAAGAATTTTCCTGTCAGTGCAGGAGATGTAAGAGGTGTGGGTTCAATCCCTGGGTGGGGAAGATCCCCTGGAGAAGAGCATGGCACCCACTCCTGTATTGTTGCATAGAGAATCCCATGGACAGAGGAGCCTGGTGGGCTATAGTCCACAGGGTCGCAGAGTCGGAGCCGACTGAAGCGCCCTAGCACGCACACACAAAATCATTTACGCCAGCCTGCTCCACTAGAAGGTGACTGCTTCCCCTTTCAATTCTTAGACCAGTGGTGACCAAACACAGTGTCTCACTGGAAGAAAAATAAATAAATAAAAGAAGTCGGTTTCCTGATTTTCCTTGCTGCCAAACAAAGAAAAAACAAACTTGTATTTGCTATCAATGTTTTTTCCTACATATTCTCTATAACTTTCTAATGATGTTCTACAAACTATTTCCTTTTAATATGAACAGAGCCAATGATTAGAATAATTTGAAATTATGGTGACTTAATTGAGAGTGTGAAACGATCCATTAAGTGTAATTTTTTAAAAGGATCCATGTTTCTCACTCCTCATAGGCATATTGCATTTTTCAAAAAGGCTTATTTTTACCACAGCTGAGGATATCATTAATAAGATCACTAACGGTACACATGTACACTTTATTATAGATCTCCATATACTATGATTAATAGTAGGATTTATTCACATTTTTGATCCCCCTCCTTTTTTTAAATACTATATTTAGGTCTCAACACTTTCAATTGTGCTGCCAAACTTCAAAAGTACTGAGAACACAAAGGTGAACGAACACCTCTGAGATGTTATGAGCTAACATCTTGTCTTATGTAGGATAGCTTCTTAGTAAGTGGTTTAGCAATTATGAATGAATTCATGAATGGACAAAAACATAGAAGTCAGAGATAAGCTAGATTTCTGGTTTGCATAACTGTTTATACAAAGAAACCGAGGACATTACAGTACCCATAAATAAATGTTCTTAATGTTGTGAATGGTTGTTGTTTTGGTTTTGTTTTCTTTGTTTTGTTTTTAACTCAAAGACTATTTTTTCAGTCTTCTCATCTTATCCTTCTCCAGGAAGAATTCACCGTAGTGCTAAAACCCCTTTTATCCAAAGCTGTATTTCCCAGAGGAAGAGAAATAACATAATAAAAGGTTTGATATGGGAGTGACACCACTTGAATGTGCTGCAGTGAGTCAGCCAGGCAGAAACATCACAACTGGTAGAGGTGAATTCCATGCCTGGAGGGTGCGATGGAGATGGCAGCATGAGCAACAGAGGTACAAGGTGAGTTGAGATACAGGCAGCAGCTGTAACTTGAACTCAACCATGTCGAAGGAAACATGAAACGGGGGCAATCCACTGGGTAAAGAGGACAACAAGGGCTAGTGGCTCAAGGCAAACGCAAGCAGGTGGGCCAAGAGCCCATCTAGAGTGGATTCCGGGGACTCCTACGCACAGCACATCAAGTTAAGGCAACTGGGGAAGTAATTTACACTCTGCAGCAGTCGGTGCTATGTTTTACTCAAATGCATCTGTGAATTATAACTTCAGACCCTCTTAAAATGGGTTTTCTGGCTTTTTTCCTTTTTGGCAGGGGGTAGTTTGGGGACTTTCTTTTTTAGGGGTGGGTGTTGTTTGGAGCTAATTCTGTCATACTTGGAAGATGTGAATGCTAAAAGTTTTCCCAAAAGTATACTTATTTACATAACTATGAGCTAAAAATGTATTCTGAAGGTTATTTAGTCCAGGCCTCTGGCCAGAAGAAGGGAAACCAAACAGTTTAAGAGGGCAGGTGTCTGTCTAAGCTATTGTTGAGAATCTCCAGGAATAGAGCTTTGCCCACCACCTCTGCTGGCCTGTCCTCATATTTACACTAGAATCACAAGCAAATGTGGTTTTCTGTTTCCTTGGGCCTCAATCAACACACTCTTATTCATATCCATTTCCACTGGTTAGCCTTCTGTGGACCAGACTTCCACTGCCCATTTTTCTTAGTCCAAATTATTTTTTCTGTTTGTCAGCTCATATTTTTCTGGCCTACTTTTCCAGGTTAAAAATACAATGCTATCAAGACTCTTCCCTTTATGCCATTCTGGACTGCTTGATCTACCAACAGGAGTGACAGAGGCTTTTTTTTTTTAAACCACCAGGTAACAACAAGCTACTAAGAATTTTTATGAAGCCTCCGCCTATGCCATTTCCAAGGTATAATAGGAAATTAGCTAGTCAGACAGAAAGGAGAGGAAGGGCAGGGAGTCAATGAAAGTGCAACGATGCTGATGCTATGATGAACAGACCAAGAGGATTGTGATACATTTGGGGAACTAACCTTTGGGAGAGTATAAGTGAATCAGAATGATAATGGGTAAAATAAATATAGCAGGAAGACTTCCCTGTGGCTCAAACAGTAAAGAATCTGCCTGCGATGCAAGAGACCAGGGTTCAATCCCTAGGTTGGGAAGTTCCTCTAGAGAAGGGAATGGCAATCCACTCCAGTATTCTAGCCTGGAGAGTTCCATGGACAGAGAAGCCTGGCGGGCTGCAGTCTGTGGGTTCGCAAACAGTCAGACATGACTGAGTGACTAACACACGTAACTTAACAGGGAGCTATTAGGAGAAGGAGGCAGAATGTCAGACCAGTTTCACAGAAGGGGGACTGAAATGTTTTAGCTCAGTGAAGACAGTACTCTTTCTCTTAGGTAGAAAAAGATAACTCAAGGAAATACTGAATACATGAATTTTATTTCCACTGAAGACATAACAAGAATAAATTAATTTATGTCATCAGAGAAAGCATTTTCATTAAATTTAAAAAAGAAATTCTGCCCAGAAAAAGTTATTAAATATTTAACATGGAATACTAAGAGAAGGGGGGTAAATAAATATGAAATTGCATTAGTTTATTCAGGCATCTTTTAAATGCAGGACAGATTCTTACACATGAAGGAGTATGTAAAGGATACACAGTTATTATTTTAATATTAAAAAAGAAGGAATTACAAGTCCAAGGCATGGCCTCAGGAATCATGCATGCAGCCTTCATTAGAATGCCAGCTTTGCAAATTCCTAGTGGGCCTCAGTTTTCACTCTTTAAAATGGAGAAAACAGCACCTACCTTATGGGTTTGTGAGGAAGAGTAAATGAATTAATGTGTGTAAAGAACTTAAATTAGGGCCTGACACAGAGTACGAGTTATGTGCGATTTTGCTCCTGTTTTTGTTGTTCTTACTGGTATTAGTAGGAAAGAGTCCAATGACACATTGCCAAAGACAAAAGATGATTATAGTTTCTGTGAATTGTAGGCAAGAATATGGTTATATTTGCCTCTTGCTTCCTCCTATGTTTGCCTTCAGCTCAATTCCAGGGCTAAAAGTCAAGAAATGCATATTCTTGTCCCTTCCTCCACTAACCAGATGTGTAGTATTTTAAGTCACTAGTTCACAATGTTCTGATTGTTTCAAATTCTATTAGTTTTCCACCGTCACTCAAACTTTTCTCCAATACTCCTTTTTCCCTAATCATCTTCTTCTTTCCCTATCTCCTGTTCCTCTTTCTCAGCCTTCTATCTCATTTTTATTATTACATATTCCAAACATCACAGCTTCTCTGAGGCCTCATTGTCCTTCCATCCTCCATCCCTATGGGTGCAAGACCCTCCAAAATTAATATCTGGCCCCATTGCAAATCAACATTACCTCTGTTTTAGGATGAAACACAACATTTTCTGTGTCATACAAACAGGGACTTTGTCCAAGATGAATAACACCCTGAGTCTAGGGGAGGAAGATGTGCCCATCATTTTTCTTTACTTCCAGCGACCTCTGGGAACATGGACAGCTCTCAGCTAACAATCAGAGAGGGGGAAGTGCCATCTCCAATGAAGAATTATTCTAATTCATGAAGCTCTACCTTTGCCTATACTTTGAGGAAGGAAATCAACATAGAGAGCTGAAGAAGGATAAACAATGTATAAAGCCCAAGGTGGGGGCAAAAAAGCTTTAAATGTTATTTGAAGTAGAACAATATAAATTGTGGTAGAAGATAGTTTATTATATCTATTTATTATATTATTTTTATCCCTAATCTAATCTGAATAAAAGTATAAGGGGCTTCCCTGGTGGATCAAATGATAAGGAATCTGCCTGGAATGCGGGAGACCCGGGTTCAATTCCTGGGTCAGGAAGATCCCCTGGAGAAGGAAATTGCAACCCACTCCAGTATTCTGACTTGCAAAACTCCATGGATAGAGTAGTCTGGCAAGTTATAGTCCATGGGGTCGCACAGAGTATAAGAGGCCAAAGGAAAAGAGATTAATAATCCATATATCAAAAAATTACCCATATAATGACAAAAACTAAACAATAAGGCATGTTCTGAACCTTATAAATGACTCATTTGAATATTAAAAGCAAAATTTTGTAAAGATTGATACCTACTCTGGTAAAGGGTTTTGGTGCTATTATTGACTTTTTAAAACCTGGCTGGCTGTTTCAAAATATTCCTGTGATGGTCTTAGCTTACAGGAAAATCACTAGGAGTTCTTCAGTAAATAAGTTTAATTCCCTGGTTTTCTTAAGTATGAAAGTTTTAAAAAGTCATTATTAATATTAGTTTAACTTTTTTCATATGTTTGAATATAACTGTGGTTCATTCTGATAGATATTTAAATAATAACTATTTATTATTTATTTTATAATAATAAAGTTTCATTAAATTAGTTACTCTTGGTAACTGTCAGAGCAGTCTTAGAGCAAGACTTAATATATTTTGTCTTTAATACAACCCCCAGGAACAGTTGGGGTTAAAGTTAATATGAAAGTGCTATTTTGCAAAAACCTCAAAAATCTCTAACATTATGCCTGATCAGAGAAAGTCAGTTGTCATAATTTAAGGATAAATTTTTCAAGTTTCTAAGGTCTTCTATAGAAAAATATATATGTATTTTTCTATATAAGAAAATATATTATATAGACTATTTTAAATCATAAAAAACATTATATTTTATTGATATGTTTAACCATGATTTTCAAGACTTCAAATAAAACCCTTCTCTATTTATATTATGTGATTTTCTTTTACATGTCATATTTTTGTGTATACATATCTGTTTATATACATGTACATTTATGTATCAAAAACAAATGTTTCATGATTTTTAAATATCTCAATACTTTATTTCACAGAAAGTTGATTCAATTTTTAAAAACAGGGGTTCATAAATGTATCCTCCTATACATGTAATTGTGAAATTGGGTCATGGAATACAATATATAACTTCTTATTTTTATAATGTCTTGATCTGGAAAAATTAAACATTTAATACCTTAAGCATCACATACAGTCATTTCAAATAAATAATTATATTGTTTGCAGGGGAAAAAAATCAATGTTGCACTCAAGATGAAAAGCTTAAGTTGGAAGGTAGTATCTTCCATACAGCAGCTATAGTTATATGCTGCCATGCCAGCTTTTTCCCTAAGGAGAGTCCAGGCATGCTTAATTATAGAGAGACATCATTACTTAGAAGAAAAACATGAGTCTTTCATTTCCTTGCCTCTGCTGGACTGGAGTGGTTCTTTCTGCTGAATCTAGCAATGTCTGAGTAACACCCAAGTTTAGCTGGCTCTACATACAAGACCACGTATTGTAAGGTAACAAACAACAGTTACTGTGATCAGTCCTGCTTCTGTTATGGATTGCCATCCACACAGAATTCATTATGTCTGTCATTAAACAAAGGGAGGACCCTCCTAATGTTAGGATGCTAGTGAAGCAACTGTTCTTCTTGGCAGTGCCTCTTCTAACTTCTGAACCACCGGATCCCTCCTGGGAATCAACCTGAGAAAGTGCTATTTGAAGCAGCACTTGTTCCCATAACGTGGCATCAGTGTCTTACTAAATACAGTTCAGACAGTTTTGAGCACAAGTGACTAGACAAGAGTCCAGGTCAGCACTTTGTGTCTTGCCAGGTCAGTCTTGTTTTCTTCCCACTTCTTTCCAATAATAGTGTTTCATATATACCAGAAACAGCATAGAGAAAATGTCTTTCTAACTCCAAGAACTACTCCCAAGTTCAATTTTAGGCAATGCATTGGGAAGCCAAATTCACTTATCCAGAAAGAGACACTACTTTCTCATTATGTAATTTCAATTAAGTGCCCAGTGTACCATCACCTATATCTTCAGCAGAATCATGTCTAACTCAGCAATTCTCACTTAGTATACTTAGGGGACCAGCCTGGGTCTTTACATTTGTGCTGAATCACCATGGACTTTGATAATTTTAATTAACTGTATCTCCTATAATCTGAAACAGATGGAAATTGGGTCACTTGTATTTGGAAACTAAGTATTTTCATTCACATGATCAAGAATTAGTTGTAATATTCTTTACATGCAAGATATTGGTTCTTTACTTCTGGTTGCAGCAGAGTAGAATCAACCTATTAAGCATAATATGAATAGAAGGCCAACAAAAAAAGCAAATACACAAGCATTATATAAACAGAGTGTGATGAATCCTGACAAGCTAATCCAATTCTTTATTATCATGACATTAGGAAATGGCACTAAATGTAAGAGTCTGCCACAATCGTCAATTCTGAAGGCTTTATTAAAAATCAGCCATTCAAATTGGCACCAAGTTGACAAGTAGGGAACACATTTTCAGCAGTTATCACCCGTCTGTTAAGTGAGACACACAGGTTTTGTCATGTAATGGATACAGCTGCCTGCTGGGACAAAAGACACACCTGCGCTCAAGTTTCATCTCTGCCATTGAGCTATGGAATATTTGGCAAGCTAGTTTTTCTAATACAATTTTCTCATCTGTACAATGGGCATTTTACAAAATCTATCAAGTGGGATGTTGCAGGAAAAAATAAGGTAAAACAGATAAAGTACACTGCACAATGCCTTTCACTTAGTAAGCATTAAATAGTAAGTATAATAAATGTGATTCCAAACAGAATGATTTTAAATTGTACTCAAATTCAAGAGGTGCTTATAGCATCAGTAAAGTAGGAGGGCCTAGTGTACCTTTTGAAATAATCTGATGCCTAATATTTTTTTGGGGGGGAAATCATGTTATTTATAGTTCAGAGAGTATAGCTTGACTAGAAATTTTTTTCCAATATCCACTCATTCAAGTATTTATTGAGCTTTTACAATACATTCATCATAAATTACCTAAAATACCAGTAGTTGAGTTGTTCTAATTGGAAAACATATATTGCTTGAATGTATTGGTAAGATTTTCACTCAAATAGATATAAATGTAAAATATGACCCTATGTTTTATTTCCAATATAAAGGCACAAGAAATTGGAAACCAGATTAAAAGTTGTGTAGGAATTGAAAACAATATCGCTCTCCTTTCTCTTAGATGCATTTATATATAAATACACTTGCTTCTTGGAAAGGTCACTGGATTTATTTTGCAAATATCTGACTCTTGGGCTAAAATTTGTAAATATGTATTTCCATTAAGGATTCCTTTGCAATTTGTTTGGTATATAATCAGTGCATTGGTATTCATTGAGAAGCATTCCATTCAATGCTTCTGAAGGATTTTTTTTTGGGGGGGTGGAGCTTATATACAGTACAGTACATAAATCTTAAGGGTATAATTCAGTGAATCTTTACTCATACATATGCCCATATAACCACCATCAAGATTATGTCAAAGGCTCCACTGTGTCCTCTTCTAGCTCAACACCACTGAAATGGAATCCTTATTCTGACCTCTATTACAGCAGATTTAGTTGTATCTGTTTTGAACTTCACATAAAGATAATCATATGATATATACTCATACAGTTGCTACCTTATGTTACTAATTCCATTTGTTTGGATTTTACATAGGAGGAACAAGGAGATCTTGAGCTCTTTAAGCAGTTTATCTATATTAATGTGTCAATATGTACTAAGGGAACTCTATCAAATCTCATACCTACTATTGGGTGTAAACAATCTAAAATTCAGAGAAAATGACTTCAAAGTAGATTTACAGAAACAAGTTTAACATTTTCACTATTCACATCCACAACATCCTAGAGCCACTACCCTACTGCCATTGGATACTTCTAAAGTTTCACGTTTTTCTGAGACTTTACATCTATCATCTACTCACAAACCTTCTGTGAGGTAGGTTAGCTGGAGTTCACAATCCGTAGTAGCCTGATCAGATGTTTCTCGAAGTGCAGTATTGGAAACTGAACTTAGAACATCAGCAGCCTTACTCTACTTTTATCAGAACTTAGAAGCAATGCCACATCTGGAATTCAGCTCTTCAGATGCCACTCCACCTTCTGTTTACATACACTGTGTAAACAATAACACTGTTGGAAAAGAATCTGATAGAGCACTGTAGACATTCCATAGTCAAGTGGAAACGCATGGAATCCAGGCTTAAGAGTGAAAACCAAAAAGCCATGCAATTTCTGAAGAGCTCTAAAGCAACTAACCAAAATAACTTTTCTCCCCCTAAAACTTAATTCAGACATTTTAAGACTTACTACTCAGCAAGGACTACACTTACCAATTTCTACACTTCCAAGTAACAGCAAGAAACTGAGCCATACAATCATAGAGAAGTACACAAGGAAAAAGTAAAAAAGCTCTATGTAATACTGTGATGCATAACAAACTAAAATCCTTTAGAATGCAAAAATGATTTATGCTGAATTATGTCAAATACTTGTGCAATTTTTGAAAGTACAGTTTGCCTAACAACTTCTAATAATAGGTTTATCATCTCCATAACAAAACAAAACCTGAATAACTACAGTAAGGCCTAATTTTCAGTGTATATTTAAAGGAGTTAGCCCTACGAACACAGCAGTCACCAAATGCTCACTGAGAAAGTAATAAGGAATGTGAGTCCTGTTTTCAGAAACCAGTGTGGCTCAAGGTTCTAATACTCAGAATGCAGCTAAGAATAAGAGAAATATTATTACTACCTGTCCTTCTGTAGTCAATCAGAAATTTCTTAACTAATCATTTAATTATCAAATTTAATTTAATGCTATCCAAAACTGGAACATGATGTTACTAGTATATATGATTTTACACTAAAAATATAATCTGTTCATGCAACTATAAGAAATCTTTCTTGAGTTTTTAGAAGTTCAAGTATATTAGCTAACTTCTCTGTAACATACAGACAAATAACTTACAGATGAACCTCAAAGACCAATTATAAATAAGATAGATTCATTAGATACCTATAAATTAGGATAAATATTGTAAAAAATCACTAAGGGATTAGGATGGATAAAAGTATTTATGTAGAAAATGACAGTTTTTACAAATGCTTTTGTGTTACAGATTCACTTAATTATAATAAAATTTCTCAAGTAGAATATGTTTTAAATATTTTTAATTACAGCCAGACATGGGTAACATTAGAGCACAGCTGTGTAAAACAGAAATAAAGGTTCCCTGTGTTTACTCTTTGCTTTTCTTTGTAAGTTGAAACTTGAGGGCGAATCAAGCAAGGATCATTATTACATTAAAATTCCTTTTAAATTAAAAAAAAAGAAGTTCCATATTTGAATTCTCAGTGCCTACTCAATGGCTCAGCAGGTAAAGTATCTGCCTGCAATGCAGGAGACACAGGAGACAGGGGTTCGATCCCTGGGTGGAGAAGATCCCCTGGAGGAAGAAATGGCACCCCACTCCAGTATTCTTTGAAGAAGGAAATGGCTACCCACTCCACTATTCTCACCTGGAAAATTCCATGGACAGACCATGGGGTTGCAAAGAATTGGACATGACTGAGCGACTAACACACACACCGGTACTGTTGCCTGAAAAACTCTCTTGGACAAAGAAACCTGGTGGGCTACAGGCTATGGGGTTGCAGAGGTGGACACAGCTGAGCATGCACGCATATATTTGAGTTTTACTTGACAGTAGCCCTGAAGAAAGTGGTATCAGTAGAAGTAGTGGTGCTAGTGGTAGTGGTGATAACAGTAACAAAAATAACAAGTGGTACTTTAGAATATTTACTATGTGCCGCAAACTGTGCTAAGAGCTTTACAAGAACTGAACTGCTTGCTTCTGAGAAGAGCTCTTTGAAGCAGGTACTATTATACCATTTTTACAGATGACAGTATTGAGGAATAAAGTTTGAGTAATTCAATCTTTATACTACAAAAGCATCTCAGCATAGTTAAACTAACACATTCCACTTCATTTGTGGCATTCTAAAATGGTCAGTTTTGATTACTATTTTATAGCCAAGATAAGCTTTTTTTGATAGATCAGACAGATGACTTTCATTGTTATGCTTCAAAAGCTTCTCAGAACATTTTATCTAAATCAAAATTACGAATTTCTCCATTCCCCTCGAAGTTTTTTCAGCACAGGTGATCCACCTTTCCTCTGATGGTAGACTTCAAACAAAACTCTGGCAAAAATCTCTGAATTATTTTTGTCCAGTACTTACCTATATAGTAACTACTTAATTTTTTTAACCTTATGAAGATTATATCTATGTAGTATTTCCCTTTATTGGAGCAGTTAAAATACTGAAAGCCTAAAATCTATCTATCTATCTACATATATATATCACAAGGAAGGCATATTGAGCAAGGTCCTTGGGCATATAGTTAAATAGGGCACTATCAATGGGGTCCAGAAGCCTACAGATTCAATGGGCATATCTGAAAGAAATCACATAATAATCCACATAAAGGGTTCAGATAATGCATTTTACAGGTAGAACCAAAGTGTTCCAAACAAGTGGCCTCAGAGTTCTATACAGAACCAAACTTACAAAAATTCTAACTTCCTCAGAAAAAGAATCTTGCTTCCCTCTCTATCCCCTGGTTCAGTCTACAGTTTGCGTGTGCATGTAGACACTCAAAACATTTGTGTGTGCTTAACAAATGTTGTTGAGTGACAAACAGAAAATAATGCTTTTCTCTGGCCTCCTATCAATCTGTTCTCTACACTATAGTCAGAGTGATCATTCTGAAATGTAAATTTGATAATGATGTCCTCCCCCTTACCTTCCACACTAAACTCCTTCCATTGTTTTTCCATCATTTTTTCAATAAAGACTAAAATTCTCAACACTGTGTTGGAAGGCCTTACAGGACCTGGCCCTACTGCACTAAGAGTTCCATATTCAAGGGCCTTCCCTTAGTTTCCTGAATGTGCCATGTCAGCTCCTACACCAGGCTGTGACTTAACATTTCTCCTGTGTCTTTACCTGGCTAATTCCTTATCTCTCAGATTTTTGTTTAAGTATCACCCCTCAGGAAAACTTTTTTTGATTAATTCAGTTCATACAATTTTAAGTTCTCATAGTACAACGTACTTGTCCTTCAAAATATATACTATTGTTTAAAGTTTTCATGTATTTACTTTTTTAATTACTGAGCCTCCTCACTGGAATGTGAGGCTTTTACCTTCCTATGAAAGTAGGAACTATTTCTAAGAGTTTACTCACCGTTGTATCACTTAGGCCTATGATTCAGGCATATGCAAAGCACTTAATACTTGTTGGATAAAGAAAAAAATGAATGAATGAGTGAATATGGTTGTCTATCTGGCAACATTCATAAAGTCATAGAAAGCAGAGGCTTCATTAAGTGATATCTATCACACTGTCATGTTCAGTAATATTAAGCAATCAGCCATCACAAGCCACTTGTGTTTCAGGCTATTTAAACAGAAGAAGTGAATAAAATTGATACTCAGTCTAGTATGACATTTTCGTATAAGTGGCTCTAAAATGCATAAAACCTAGACTTGGAAATAATGAAATGTATAAGTTAAGTTCTCATTGATCAGCTTTTTATTCTCATTTTTAACTGGGTGGCCACAGAATTCACTAATTCTTTCAAGCTGCTAGGAAACTATTAGTGATCTTAAGTAGAAACTTATTAAATAATAATGATCCCAGGACACTTAAGATGGGTATGATTCACTGAAAAAGCTATGTATCCCATAAACATCCATCATATACATTAGTTCTGTGTGTGTGTGTGTGTGTGTGTGTGTGTGTGTGTGTGTGTATTCTCTTGAATAATCACTGGACCTGAAAAAATGATCAAATCTAATAAAATGGAAAGCGTATTCAGCAGTCATGATAAATACAGGGTTTGAGAGTAAGAGGGTTGGTCCCAGGCTCTTCCACTAACCTGATCATGACACGTAACCTTTCTGTTTTCTCTTTCCATCACCACATGAATAAATAAATAAAACTTGTCAGGCTATCTGAACAAATGAGTAAGGATAAAAGTGAGGTCATTAAATGAAAATATTCTAGAAATCCATAGGTGCATAAGTTGTTTAAAGGCACTCTAGAAAGAAGAGAATATTCCTAAATTTTCTTTTTAATAATTCTTACTGTATTTGGAATACAAAGGTAACTAAAATATTAGACTTTTTATCAAGTTTAAAAAATTGTAGTTGGGACCAGATATAATTTGAAAATTATTTAATGTTTGTTGTTAATCTTTTTCTCCAAATTTTTTCAAATGATTATGGGTTTGTTTTTAAATCACCATGTTTTTTTTTTTAATGTGGCAATCAGTGTAAATACTGGCTACATGCAGGGCTTTGTTTATATTTCATCTGAATACAAATCATCTATCCCTAGCCATCAATACATGATTGGTGTTGGGAGAGGCATCCATTCTCGATTAATTATTTAATAGTCACTTGACACACATGAAACAGAGAAAATAAGCAAAATGGAGCCAATCTTTCTAGGGAGACTGGCTCTGCCTTTATCACTCCATTTTCCATTTCAGAGATATGCAATTCTGCTTCTCTTCAAAATATTACTTTTGCCATGCTTTCTCCACTCTTAACTGTTCCTGATTATGCACATCCCTGGATTCCTACGTTAAAAATGCACAGAAAAATAAAAATTTTCATTTAAAACACCCTCCCACACAGAACAAGCTGTCATTGTGTCATATTCGTTTCCTAATTTAAGGAAGGAAGTTATATTTCATGTGTTCTTCCTTAAATTGTCTGCTTTGTATTTTAAAGCAGCATTGGGGTATTTAAAGCAATGTGTCCCATAAAATAACGTCCATCTTTTATTCATTTCTATGTATCAGTGCAGAGGTATGCAACTTCAAATTATATTATAGCAAACCATCAAATGTAGCTAACTTATTTATGGCTTACAATCAAGTTAGATTTGGTAGAGAAAAAAGCATATACTGTTTCATTTTTCATAAAACATAACTATAAAACCTGATGTTAAATCCATGGAAATTTACTGATCAAGCTAAAGTGTGGTATAGGCCATGGGATACACAGTCCTCTATAATTATTTAAGCCAAAATACATGAAAACAAAAACCTTCATGGAGGCAGAAAGCAGTACAGTCACACCTTACTTTTTTTTTCATAAAACCATGAAGGCTATAGAACTCCTAATGACTAGATTTTTTTCCCCCTGTCTGTTGTTTAAACAATTACAAATTTTATCGAGTCTTCATTTCTCTTAAAGTCAGGTAAGAGAGAACTGCCAAGTCTAGTAAGATTTACAAGGGCTAGTTCCCCTTAGCAGTGTCAGCAATAAAAAACAACAAAAAAAGTCCAGAAGATATTATACAATAAAATACAGCCATACATAGAGTTTTTGTCTCTAAAGCTTTCAAAATAAGCTTTAATAATTCACCTCTAAAAAACAGCCATAAATGCCATTTATCCATATGTTGTTGATTGTCTTGATTTGACCCAAAAGCTATCTACTTTAAACCCTGACATCTCTCCTGCTCAGCCATGGATACATTCATATTTCTTTTTCATATCGTTCACTTTTTGTTCACAGGCTTTCCTATATCTATACAACAATATTTTTCCTTGGTCATTGTTATGTAGCAACATTGGAAAAATACATTGATGACTGAATTTTATGTATAAAAGGGAGAAAATTAAACTTAGAGGTATGAGGGTTTTTTTTTTTTTTAATTCCACAGTTTCAATCCCTAAGAACAACAACTTGGCCTCCACTACTCAGATAAATATCATTAGCTGAATATCCTTGGAAAATCTCTTGCAATGCTTCATATGCATCCCCTGTTTATTAGCCTGCAGACGCTTCCCAGTCCAACGTCTAAATCTCTCTACTATTTACCTTCCCAAGTCATCTGATTAAGAAATATGCTATTTAATCTCTAACTCTTCTAAACATGAGCTGACCTCTCTCCCACTTCAAGAAACCACAGAAATAATTGATTAAACCAACAAATGTTGGACATAGCCAAAGAAACTACCATTAATTCCAAGAACCCTCCTCCTAATCAAGAAATCTTGCACAAGTCCTGCCCTACTCCACCCCCCTTTCCCCACAGGAGCAGGACTGGCCACTCTACTTGTAAAAGGCACAGCTGTGTCTATGAATCCTGTCTCCCTTGCCCATTACCAACTATGTGGGGATTCTCAACCATGGTCAATTTCTCTTGACTTCATTTTTCACCAAACATATGCCCAATCTGCATCTTACGGGGGAAATCTGTGTATTACAGACAGTGGTGACAGAGGAAAAGCACATTATATGTTCTGGTGGGCCCCAGTCCAGTGAAGAGAGGAAACGGCTTGGCAAAGAACCCGAGGACTGAAGAAGAGAGGTCATTTTACTTGCCACTTGGAAGGAAGTAGGACTAGTGGAAAGGGCTCCGGGAGGAAACTGAACCTGAAAATGGGGAATGCTCAACCTTTCCCAAGAGGCCACGGGAGGGGCTGTGGGAGGTAAGAGGGCGGAGAGGCCCGAAACAGGTTTTCACCTGGACCCTACGCGACACAAGCTCTCCAGAGAAGGAAGCCCGCATGCACAGGCCCCGGCCTGCCTCGCCCTTCCTCCCCGTACCCTGCCCAGGCCAAGGCCCCAGGGCTCCAGCGTCATCGGGCCTTACCTTGGCTGCAGTCCTTGCCACGGAAGCCAGTTCGCGAGCAGTCGCACACCGCCTGGTCGTCCACTACGGAACACACGCCCCCGTTGAGGCACACGCCGCCCTCGCCCTCCTCGCCCGCTTCGCACGGGCTCCCGCCGCCGCTGTTGGGCGGCTCGTCGTCCAGCTTGACCTCGCCGCTGTCCACGGGCAGGGCCAGAGAGGAGTTGACCCGCACGTCGCGGATCCAGCCTTTGAAGGGCTCTCGCTCCCGCACGGAGGCCAGCGTGAGCTTGAGAGCCGCGGCGCGCAGTTCCGGGGGAAGCCCCCCGACGAAGAGGCCGCTGAACACCGTCATGTCCCGGCGCTTGGACTTGACCTCCACCCACTTGGCCTCCACCTGGTCGATGAAGAGCGTGGTGTTGCGGAACTGCCGGCGGATCCGCACGTTGTGCCACGCGCCGTCGTTGACCGGCGTGTCCGTCAGGAGCGTGGCGGGCTCGGCGCAGAAGATGGAGAAGCTGAGCTGCAGACGGCCGCCGCGCGTCAGGATGAGCTCCAGGAAGTCGCAGAAGCCCTCGTCGTCGAAGTAGAGCACTAGGCCCCGGGCGCTGCGCGTCTTCAGCTGGAAGCTCATCTCGCTCTCGCAGCAGGCGTTCCACTTGGGGAAGCGCGTCCACTGGCCCTCAGCACCCGGGAACTCCAGCCCGCTGCCCAGCTCCGCCCAGCAGCCCAGGAGCAGCAGCGAGAGGCACAGGAGAAAGCAGCCCCCGCGCTGGAGAAGCGCCGTCCCCATGCTCGGGGCTGGGGTGCGGCGGGGGGGTGCCGGGGCCGACAGGGTCAAAATGATCTTGGACACCGTGATGCAGAAATCGGGGTCCGGAAAGAAGTCGGGTAAGGGGACGGGCAGGAGTGGGAGGAATGTCCCCTCCTTTATCTAGCTCTTTTTTTCTTCTTCTTCTTCCAGCAACCCCTCCCTCTCTCCCTATAGTCCCCTCCCAACTGGAAAACGTAGACCCCAGTAGCACAGGGCAGCCACAGAACTTCCGGACCAAAGGGAGGATACACTTTGGAAGCAACCTTCTGGAAAAAGGTGTCAACAGAAAATCAAGGGAAATCACGCATCCATTTGAGTCCGATGAACTAGTCCAAGGGCATTGGTGGGGTCGACAGAGACTTCACTCTTCAAATACCATTATCTGCCAGGTATCAGCAGTGGTACCAGGCAAAAGGGAAACGGTTAGAGTCAGGTAAAAAGCAAACACTTTCCAGGGAAGTAAGATGCCAGCAAAGAACCAGGATCCTTGAATGCTTGGTAACACCTCAGGTGTTTCTCCTCCAGGTGCAGTGTCCAAACCAGTAAGGCACCACTTATCAACCCGAGTAGCTTCAAAGGCCTGCGTCTTCTGCCATTATCATAGACTTCCAGTATCTCTGTAGCCAAAGCAGAATTCCTTGCACATGGCCTCAGGGCTTTACTTCTCTTTTTCCCTCCCCAACAATAGGGTTCAAACACTGAAGCTGTGAAATAGCCAGAAGCTGTTAGAGGTGGAAAACACACCAGCTCCTCTTCTCTCCTCTCCGTCTCTGCAAGGCCAAGCTAACATGCCAGTGTATCAATTGGTCGTGTGTTGGTGATGCATTTTGGTTTTATTTTGTCTTTTTATAAGGACCCAGAAATCTGCAGAGAATTAAAATAAAAATTAAGTTCTAAAGTCTGAGTATCATATAATCATTATTCAACCCAGAAATCAGGTATATAATTGCTGTTATTAGCAAGTCAGAGTTAACCTTATTGGAAGGAACTTATTTGTCCTGATCTATAAGTAAGAAGAACTAATGTCTCCTAATAGTTAATATCACACTCTTACAATCAGCCAGTACCACACCCTTGTAGTTTATTGTAACCATTAATAGGTAACCCTCCCAAATTTTTTCTTTTAAATAGAAATTTGGTTAATGTTAGATTTTAATGTTTCTGAGAAAGTTTAAAATATGTGAAAAGAAGAGGGGAGAGAAAGACTTTGTTAGAAACTTCTGCTTATATGTGCACTGGTTATATAGACAATAAAAATACAGCTTATTTAAATCTCAGTTAATAGCTGATTTTACAACAGGCAAAGCATACCAAACTTGACTGGAAGCTGCCAGCATGGATTTGTGTAGCATTCCTACTCTTATTTTTCTTAGAGAGAGAAGAACGCTGATGGTTGTTTGGGATTCTTAAATTTCAAATGAGTATTTTCTTCCTTTTTATTGAAGGAATCATTCACTATAAGAGAAAATACCTCACTGGAGTCAGATGTCAGTTTTCGGCAGCATTTGTGTCTCAACTGCCATAATATTAACTCCTCTAAAGTCAAGTATTTAATATTTTGCCTAACAGTGCAGTGATCTTAACTCCTCTTCAAGTCCTTTCTGGCTGTCAGCTCTTAGAATTTGTGTGGTTAGAATAGCTACTGTGTCACCTTAGCTGCTATGGCTCGAGGAAGCTCACATTTAAAATCATATCTTTGAATTACTCACTATACTATTAAGTCATCTCTCTTTATTCAACTCTAATCTGACAGGTTCTTGTAATGGTATAGAACTCATATATAGTGAATTGTTTTTCAGTCTTTTTTTTTTTAACCAAAAATTACTCTCATATTTAACCAAGAAAATCACAATGTATCATCTGGTCCGGTTAAGGAAATATATGTATTTCCTTCACCATTTCCATTTCTCACTATCTCCCCCCGCCCAACACATACACACACAACATACACAGGCACAGACACCAGTTTATTGCCTAGACACAGAAACTCACTATCCAATTAACACTTTTTTTCCTACAAGCTGAAACTAGCAGTAATTTATGGCACCGCATTGTGCTGCTGCTCCTCCATGAAGGGAACCAAGAACATTTGTCTTCAATACAGAGCAATCCCTACAGGTGTCATCTGAGAGCCACCAAGCTAGGGGATCCCACTTCAAGTTCCTCCCCAGATGAAATTGATGACCGGTTCTCTCTCTTTCAGTACACACACAACACACTACACACACTGCCCACTAGCAAAGGGAAATTAAAATCTCAGTTGCTTTTTTATTACGGCTGATACATGCCACACCATCAGTAATCACCAGCCATATCTTGTCTACTCCTGCTCCAAACCCAAAGAAAAGTGCTCTTAAAAATCATTCTAAGAAACATATTATTCAGAAGACTTTCATTTTTTAAGTGGACTCAGAAATCTGTGAAATTTTCGGTTATTGTGAAATAAACCTGAAATTTCAAGATCAAGAGTAAGTGCTTTGAAACCATTTACAAGCTCCTGTGTTAGAAAACCTTTTTTTTTGTTAGTCAGTTGGAATCAATTGTTTTATTAATTGACATTCCATAGATCATAAAACCTTTCTTTACACCGCTCTCTTGCCCTCCTCCAACGATGCATATCTTGACAATTTTTTTTAAGGAATGTAAGAGAGGGAGGAAAACATATATTCTTACCACAGGGGAGGTCAACTGACTCTTCCAGTTCTTAGAGGAAGCTCATTGTGTGTGAGAGAGTATCTGTATTTATATGGAGAAAAGGATTCTCTCTAGGTGCCGGGAAAACCTGGCGAGTTCACAAATTAGAGGATAAAATAAAAGGATCTGAAAAACAACCTCACTGCAGCCAAAGGAAGAAGCGCTCTAATTCAAAAGCAGACTAACAGCCTCATTAATCTTTTCTTTCATTTCTAGAATCAAATTCATTCCCAAGCCACTGGAAGGATCGATACAGTATGCTCATGGGCTGCAGTTGCATTTATTTTAATATGTTTATGGTAACACACACACGCACAAACATGCACATACCTTTCCATGCATCATTCAATATATCATAATAAAGAACCTGAAATATTTGAGAGGATTTTTAGAAGCGCCTATCATTTCCCCCTGGATATTTCAAAGTCCCTTAATACCAATGCACACCCAAAATTCTCCCTGGCTTTCCCGCCCAGTCTCTAAGCCCCATCTCTAATACCAGTGCAGTTTCTTGGAGCCTGGAGTCGACTGCACAAATTAAGGCTAGGCACAGCATGGGGCTGATGGGGAAGGGAAAGAAAGATGTAGCTCTAGATGTATTTTATTGCTTTGGTTTCTAACTTGCCCGTTTTCTTTTTCTGCTAATAAATCACTGCATTCAGTCTTCAAGTTACTACCCCAGCTCCACCATCTCATCTTCTTGCCATTATTTAAAAAGCTTCATGCAAAACAACCAAGATCTATACTCCTCCACCCTCCCACCACCCATTCTTCCCAGTGCATTTGTGGCAGATCCTGGCTCAATTACAATGGGGAAAGATATCCTTCTCCAGCTAGCCTCGCCCCATCCCCTCCCCCCCAACACAAATTGAGCTTCTTTACCTGCCCGGTTATTCCCCCTTAGCTCGAGCCAGAGCTTGAGGCATGCAACGGTCAAAGCGAATTTCCTGAGGTCTGTGGATAAGGCGACTGCTGCTGCCTTTTGAGAGGCGTCAGGCTTGAGCGTCTATCTCCAGGAGTGCGGGAGGGGAGAACAGGCAAAGGAGGGGAGCAGAAGGAGGAGGAGAGGGAAAGAGCTGGGAAGGAGGAGGCGGTCGTGGAGCCCGAGAAGGCTGGGTTACGTGACGTTGGGTGCTGTCCTTCTGAAAGAGAAGGGCGGAGCTGAGCTCTCCGCAGTACCATGGAGAGCGGCGGGCCGTCCCCAGACTGGGATACTGGTGGGCTCAGCCCGCCGGGCACAGCCCCTCCCGATGGGGATGCTGCGCAGTGAGGTGTGTTTCTGCCTTTGCTTCGTCCTCTTGCCGGGGGAGCCCGATCCTGGGGGCGGGGACCTAACGCGAGTGCTTCTAACTTGTCACCACCCACCCTCCCCCATGAGAGAGAGGGGAGGTGGATATAGAAAAAGAGGAAGAGGAGAGAGCGGGAGAGGGAGAGAGAGAGAGGAAAAAAAAGAAAGAGAGAAACACGTAGCCTACTGAGCATGCCCAGGCCCCTGCTAGACCCACGGAAAGCTGTGTGGAGATTCCACTTCTCCGGGGTTTAGTCGTGATTGGGCAACGGTATCTGAGAGGGTTGGTTCCAGGGCCAAAAGGAAGGGGCCAAGGAGTCCGTGATTAAGATGAGCTCTCGCTTTACTTGTGCACTTTGATCTCTTGCTTGGAACCCTAGAAAAGCTGCAGCTCTTCAAGGAATGCAGAGACAGGCAAGGTTCACACAGTCGCTGGCATTCCCCCAGATCCACGGTCCCTGCCCCACCCCTTACAGTGGCCCCGGGATGGGTGATCACTTCAGATCTTCACGATCTGCCCAAGCTTTGCCAAAAAGATGCAAAAGGGACCCACCCAGTTAACGTGCCAGTTTAAGAGCCCAGACTCATCTATTGGACAAGGTACTTTGGTGGTAACGTCTCCTCATCCCTTCTCCTCCCCCAGCTTTCTGTGCTCTGCCCTGGCATGGACATCCGGAGCTGAACCAAGTTCTGTTCCTGTTTAACTCTTCGCTCTATCTCCTCCTTCCTTTTGCAGCTGGTAAAACCTGGAGGAAGTGAAACTTGATACAAGGCACTGACCATATCACTGGGCATGCCCAGTAGGCATTGCTGAGTTTGGTGACAAAGGAGTTAAATCTAAAGGAAGCTTGCAAAAATAGGTGGTAGAGAAGTCTGAGGTGTGTGGCTTAATTATAGTTTGAGTCCTATGGACATTTAAATTTCTAACCCTATTATATTCCTAGTCTGGGTTAGTTTTAGAGCATAAAAAGCAGACATATTTATTTCAGTACCACAAGCCTAATAGCTTCAGCCTTAAATATTGTTAAGGTAAGACTATTTTCTGCATTTCGGCCCTATATAGCAAAACTGTAAGAAGTAGACAAATTTAGGAGTACTAAAATAATATACATTCCTAATCTGATATCCATTTCCTGCCAAAGAAACCAGAACTCATTCCTTTTGATAAGCCTATTTATACTTTCACTGCTTGTCTAAGAGTCTAAATAACTTGGAGACAGGAATAAATTATATTATTTTTATTGGGTTCAGAAAGGCAGTGTGGTCAAGTAATTAAATGTGTGGGAACTAGAATCAGGTTATCTGGGCTTGAATTTCATCTCTGCCATGTAGCAGCTGTGACCTTAAGTAAAATGCTTAATCTTGCAATGCCTCAGTCACATCATCTGTAAAATGGATATGTTAACAGTTCCCAATTTATCTATTTGTTGTTGTGGAGGTTAAATTAATAAATAGATATAAAATAGTTGAGAACTGTGTTGAATAAATGCTAGCTTCTTTCTATTAGTTCCAAGCCCATTCTGTTCTCTCTGAACCAATGGAAGTCACTTCTCTGAAATTCAGATTCCTTGAATGTAAAGTATGGGTACTAGTGAGTGCCAATTTATTCCACAGGATTACTTTGGGAATGTAATGAACTAATAACTGCTAACATGATATTTTTAAAGTGAATTATTAAATAATGTAACTCTAAGTCTCAGAAAAATACCTTATCTAAGGTTCAGTTCAGTTCAGTTCAATCGCTCAGTCGTGTCGGACTCTTTGTGACCCCATGAATCACAGCACACCAGGCCTCCCTGTCCATCACCATCTCCTGGAGTTCATTCAGACTCACGTCCATCGAGTTAGTGATGCCATCCAACCATCTCATCCTCTGTCGTCCCCTTCTCCTCCTGCCCCCAATCCCTCCCAGCATCAGAGTCTTTTCCAATAAGTCAACTCTTCTCATGAGGTGGCCAAAGTATTGGAGTTTCAGCTTTAACATCATTCCTTCCAAAGAACACCCAGGGCTGATCTCCTTTAGAATGGACTGGTTGGATCTCCTTGCAGTCCAAGGGACTCTCAAGAGTCTTCTCCAACACCACAGTTCAAAAGCATCAATTCTTCAGCACTCAGCCTTCTTCACAGTCCAACTCTCACATCCATACATGCCCACTGGAAAAACCATAGCCTTGACTAGATGGTTAATCAGTCATAAGTGAATCTGAACCACAAATATACTCTACCTAATTTAGGGTATTTAAAAAAAATTATCAATAGGTTCTAGAACAAATAGCATATAAAATGTGCCTATATATGTCTCTTATAGAGGTAAAGCTTACTACAAAAGTAAGTAGAAGGGACAGCTTATTTATAAGAATTGAATCTAAAAGGGTTCATAATTGAATCGTAAGGGTTCCACAATACCCTTGTAATCTGTGTACGTTCCTCAGTAAATCTGATGATGCTAGCAGATTTCTAGAGGCTCTCTTAAGAGTCCAAGTCCTGTCTTTTACCTGGACTCTTAAAACCCATTGATTGCCATCAGTATGTAAGACCTGATTAATTATTTAGTTTCTTTCATTTTACCTTTGTGAATTTGGATCTTATCTTCAGTTGGTCTACACAGTGTTTCCACTGGATTATAGTTTTCCACAGGCTGTCTTCTGTGATTTTCTAGTTCAAAGAAATTAATATATTAAAAGTCTTATTCTTCATGCATAAGTTTTAAAACAAAAAGTCCTATGTGCCTACCCCTTCAGTTCAGTTCAGTCGCTCAGTCGTGTTCAACTCTTTGCGACCCCATGAATCGCAGCACGCCAGGCCTCCCTGTCCATCACCAACTCCCGGAGTTCATTCAGACTCACATCCATCGAGTCAGTGATGCCATCCAGCCATCTCATCCTCTGCCGTCCCCTTCTCCTCCTGCCCCCAATCCTTCCCAGCATCAGAGTCTTTTCCAATGAGTCACCTCTTCGCATGAGGTGGCCAAAGTACTGGAGTTTCAGCTTTAGCATCATTCCTCCAAAGAAATCCCAGGGCTGATCTCCTTCAGAATGGACTGGTTGGATCTCCTTGCAGTCCAAGGGACTCTCAAGAGTCGTCTCCAACACCACAGTTCAGAAGCATCAGTTCTTCGGCCCTCAGCTTTCTTCACAGTCCAACTCTCACATTCATACATGACCACTGGAAAAACCATGGCCTTGACTAGATGGACCTTTGTTGGCAAAGTAATGTCTCTGCTTCTCAATACGCTATCTAGGTTGGTCATAACTTTTCTTCCAAGGAGTAAGTGTCTTTTAATTTCATGGCTGCAGTCATGAAAATATGACTTGCTGGGTTGTTTCTAAATGTAAATCGCTTCAACTCTCTGAACACTAGTTTCCTCATCAGTAAAAGATAATGACACTTTATTAGATCTGGTGAAGATAATGCTGATATCTGATGCTAAGTGTCTACTCCATGCCAAACTGCTCTAGTATTTTACTTACATTAACTTAGTGTATCCCTCACAACAACCCTATAGGAAAGAGTCTAGGACTTCACTCATAATATCAATGAGAAAAGTGAAGCACAGAGAGGTTAACCAAGACAGTCAAGGTCACACCTAGCAATATAAGAGCAAAGAAATATTCAAACTCAAGACTGTGATCTTAAACACCATGCTACTCTGCTGCTGCTGCTGCTAAGTCACTTCAGTCGTGTCCGACTCTGTGCTACCCCATAGACAGAAGCCCACCAGGCTCCCCCATCCCTGGGATTCTCTAGGCAAGAACACTGGAGTGGGCCACCATTTCCTTCTCCAATGAGTGAAAGGGAAAAGTGAAAGTGAAGTCACTCAGTCGTGTCCAACTCTTAGCGACCCCATGGACTGCAGCCTATCAGGCTCTGCCATCCATGGGATTTTCCAGGCAAGAGTACTGGAGTGGTCTACCTCTCATCAAATGATTGAATACGCCTAGCACAGTACTTGGAGAAGGCACTGGCGACCCACTCTAGTACTCTTGCCTGGAAACTTCCATGGATGGAGGAGCCTGGTAGGCTGCAGTCCATGGGATCGCTGAGTTGGACACGACTGAGCGACTTCACTTTGACTTTTCACTTTCGTGCATTGGAGAAGGAAATGGCAACCCACTCCAGTGTTCTTGCCTGGAGAATCCCAGGGACCGGGGAGCCTGGTAGGCTGCCGTCTACGGGGTCGCACAGAGTCGGACATGACTGACGTGACTTAGCAGCAGCAGCACACTACTTGACATAATACAAATGTTAATTAATGTTCATTCCTTTTTTAAGAGTTTCATCAAGAGGAATTCAGAAAACTACACAGCCAACTTTGGAATGTATTAGAAATATCTTTCCTTAATGGCAAATACTATATAAAGTATCTTAATGAAAACGGATGAGGTGTTTTTAATGTTATTTCTTTTTTTGTTTGTAGGTAAGATGTAAAATGATTCCTATTGAAATAAATTTGAGGCAATTTAATATTTGTAGGGGCTTCCCCTGTGGTTCAGACAGTAAAAATATCCGCTGTCTAAGCAGGAAACGCTGGTTAGATCACTGAATCTGGAAGATCCCTTGAAGAAGGTAATGGCAGGCTACAGTCCATGGGGTCACAAAGAATCAGACAGTACTAAGTGATTGACACTTTCAACATTTGTCAGAAGAATCTAGTACTTTCTTTTTTTTTTTAGAAAGGTGGAAACTAGGATTAATTCCTCTCCAATCACCTAAGGGAATCTACCAATTTTAGGCTACAGTACTGTGTGAAGGATTTTAACTTCTGCCCCTTTCTACTACTCAGAACAAATGAGATAATTGTGAAATCAAGGTGGTTGTTTATGCTTATGTCTGATTGGGAGAATTCCTAACAACCCAAATATGGAAACATAAATAATATCTCATACAAACTGGTAAACATTTTGCAACAACAAAAATGGAAATGCGTGATCACCATAAACAAATATATTTCCATAAGGTATTAAATATTAATGAGCATTCTAACTTGGAAGCTTGCTCTACACTAAAAATAAATGAAAATAAGCGATAAGATTTTTTTTTTGACTGAGAAATGAATATAGAGACACTCTGTGTTTGTTGCCACAATCATAGCTTGTGCTTTAACATTAGGAGATCAGTGTAAACACCTACTTTCTCAATTAACATTAAGGCAATGTGGAGGTTTTGAGATACCCATGCATTCCAAGACTGATATCAATTTGGAAGAGGGTTTTAGCTTTACAAATATGTGATTGAGAAGAAATGTGTGGTAATAATGAGGGAAAATATGAGTTGATATGTATTAACTGCCTTTCCACTAAAGATGGTAGATAATTTAAAAGAGCAATAAGATTTATCATTTTGAGGGATTTTCTATTTGCTGTGATACAAGTGATCAAAATGAAAGCCATTGTTTCCTACTGAAATAATGGTATTACTAGGGAGAGATTAGATTAAATGATATTCTCAACTAAATTTCAGACTAATAGTGAATTCCTCTACTTAATAACAGTATCACTGTTGCATAATTGGAATGCTATTGTTTAGTTTACAATTTATTTATTTTAATAGTAAATACAACACTATTATTTGGTTTGTGGCTAAATGTCTAGCTGGTTTCCTTTGTATGAATCGACATGGTTTTGTAGTAACAAAAGTTGATGAATAGTTATTGAACATGCCCCTGTGTAAACCTCATTTTCAACAAAACAACTTAGAGGAGTTTTTAAATGCAAAGAAATACAATAAGTCTAGGTCTTTGGACTCAGCTATAGAATGGGAAAAAAATACTAGAAATTTCATATAGAAAAAGCCCTATAATTTCTCATGAAGTTTACTAAGTTACTTTCAAAAGAAATAAGCAAACTCAGCATGTTATATTGTTTTGTACTACTTGAAAAAAAAATCTTTGGCAAAGTAAAACTAGGCTACTTTCATGAATATATAATTTTTCAGTAATTAGAATATAGGCTGGTTTTTAATGGCTACAAATTACTTGAATAATGATAATTATTAATGTGTCAAGCCAAGGTAGAGAAAGCACATGAATAGGTACTTGAGGATAGTACTTTAAGTTCTAACTGATGCACCTGCTAGAGAGGTTTTAATATAGGATCCCTAAGATCCCCTGCAGAAGGAAACAGCAACCCACTCCAGTACTCTTGCCTAAAAAATTCCATGGATGGAGGATCCTGGTGGGCTACAGTCCATGGGGTCGCAAAGAGTCAGACACGACTGAGACTTCACTTCTCAGTGCTTTTGAAGGGTAGTGTTCTTAAATCTAAGGCACCACTAACACCTGTTTATGTTCCTTCATGCCTCCCTCCCACCTCTCCTTCCCCCTACAATGATGAAATATCTTTCTGAAGAAGAATAGCAGCTACTAAACTAATTTGTGAGAAATCCCTGTGGGGGTGATTTTATTCCCTGATTAGTCACATATTTGAGCCAGGGATCTAACCCGAGAATCCTGCAAGTCTCCTGTATTGCAGGCAGATTTGATAACACTGAGCTACCAGGGAGCTATTTGATAACAGTGAGCTATCACATCCCTACTCACAGTCAATTTCTCCCATTTCCGATGGCTAGACTTCAGGAAAGGAATTTTCTCATCCATCAGAATCTAGCTTTACACTTATTTTCATGGAGCCCTTGCAGCCAGTGTGTTTAATTTAACCAATACAGTTTATTTCCCCTTACTGTGACTTTTGAGGGAAGATCAAGAGCTGTGCTGATGTTCTAGATGCCGGTGAGACTCAAAACCTTATTGTACCTTTGGTTAATTTCAGCCTTCCTCAAAATCTGTGGAATCAATTCTCTGTGTGGGCATATTGAAATAATTTGTAGGTAGCTTTTAAGGCACATCTTGTGTGAATTATTGTTTATTGTTTATCTGTTTCCCATCTTATCACAGACTAGTCCCCCTCATTTTTATATGTATATATTTCAATTCAGTTCAGTTCAGTCGCTCAGTCGTGTCCAACTCTTTGCGACCCTATGAATCACAGTACGCCAGGCCTCCCCATCCATCACCAACTCCCAGAGTTCACTCAAACTCATGTCCATCGAGTCGGTGATGGACTCAATGCCATCCAGCCATCTCATCCTCTGTCGTCCCCTTTACCTCCTGCCCCCAATCCCTCCCAGCATCAGAATCTTTTCCAATGAGCCAATTCTTTGCATGAGGTGGCCAAAGTACTGGAATTTCAGCTTTAGCATCATTCCTTCCAAAGAAATCCCAGGGCTGATCTCCTTCAGAATGGACTGGTTGGATCTGCTTGCAGTCCATTTTTAAGCCTCATTATTCTTCCAGGGCTCTCTCCTTCTCCTGTAGTGCTTATGTTTACCTTTCATACCCAGTTTTTTCTCCACTGCCTCTGCTTAATACTGTTTTTCATTTAATCATATATCACACATACACTTAATCATATATCACACATACACTAATCATACACACACAGAAAGCTAAGTATATTAAAAATAAAGACAATGGTAGATATTCAGTATACACTATTGGAATTTCACAAATTAGAGATACTAACTTTTTAAACAAAAAAATAATCTTGGGCTTTTGAAGTTACACGTAAAGCCAAATTGACAAGAATTTTATTTTTATAAGAGCTTTTCTCCTGTTGAAGGAAATATAACAGTAAAATGGAAATGAACTAAATCTTAAAATGTTTGCACTTGATCTAGACATCTCACTGAATTAAACTATAGTACAATACTAGACAATTTAATTTTCTGTAGATCAAGGAGAGGAGACAGAAATGTAAGCAAGTTCAGTATGTGACATACATGAGTGAGGTAAACCGAACTGGGGAAACAATGAGGATGGGTTGGCACTGTGGCCAACTACAGATTGCGCATTTTCTAAAAAGGGCATCCACACCCCAGCTCTAGCAGATTGTGGTCAGTTGGGCCCAGTGTTTCCAGATCATATCATTTTTCAGAAGCTGTCGGAAATTTGGAATTTTATATAGAATCTACTGCTTTCTAAAATCATAAATCATTAAAAATAATAATAGCCTCCATAACAACATTGCATAGGACAAAACAGATTTCTTCAATGCTTGGAAATGGCACATGGGCTGCCAATTTGTCACCTTCACATTTATGTTCACACATACACATGCAAACTTACACTTGTGCATTATTTTTGTCTGAGTTCAGTATTTCAAAAGATGTATTTATATGTTCTAAATCTAGCCAAGAATATAGAGTGAATACATAGATAAAATCAAGATTAAAGGTTTATCTACTGGAATCAGGAAGATGATTTTTTAAGCAGCTTGGTGTATGGGAAGAAACGCTGCATTCTGAGTAACGTATGTTTCCTAGCTCTAGCTTTGTTATTAACTCTGTTTAGCACACTAGACAAATCCTTTGGCTTCTCTAGTTTAATGGCTGCTTAGATATGGTATGGGTTGAATTCTGTCCCCCAAAAAGATATGTTGAAGTTCTCACCTCTAGTATCTGTGAATGTGACCTTACTTGGAAATAAGTCTTTGTAGATGTACTAAAGTTAGGATGGTGTCATACTGGGGTAGGATGAGCCTTGCTTGGGAAATCCCATGGACATAGAAGCCTGGTGGGCTACAGTCCGTGGGATCAAAAGAGTCTCATATAATTTAGCGACTAAACCACCACCACCAAATCCAAAGACAAGTGTTCTTATATGGAAATAAAAATTTGGAGACAGAGGAAATACAAGGAACATCCATAAGGACAAAGAAATCAGGGCGATACAGCTACAAGCCAAGGAATGCCAAAAATGCCAGCAACACCAGAACCTCTGAGACAGATATGGAACAGATTCTTTCTCAGAGTTTCAAGAAAGGACTAACCCTGCTCACATTTTGGTTTCAGAATTCTAGTCTCCTGAATAGTAAGAAAATAAGTTTTTGCTGTTTTAAATCACCTAGTTTGTGGTCATTTGTTATGATAGCCTTAGGAAACTAATACAGTATATACATGATAGAGAGGCTTGGGAAAATACACATATGGGGAAACTAGTATAAGAAGCAGTCTGCTAGATGACTTTATGTACGTGTTACTTTAATGCATATATGACCTTGAGCAGCAGACATTCATATTCATTTCCCTTCTCTGGCTGTTTTCCTCCCCACTTTCTCCCTCTCACTCTTGTTCTTGCTCTTACTTTTCCCTTCTCTCTTTTTCTCTCTCTTCCTCTCCCTCTTTCTCTGTCCATCTGCCTTTCAAAAAGATATGGCTTACAGCCTCAAATTAACTTGTACCCAAATCCATAGATTGTTTCTGGATGAATGACACCCAGATCTAAGACTAAAGTCCACATTCTTGTTCATTATATCCTTCTGTTATAACATTTTTCAGAGAAATTTATACAATATACTATAAAATTATTATTGTGGCATTTAATTTTGAAGAAATTGAAAGCAGAAAACAAAATGTCACAACAGAGAAAGCAAGAATACCTCTCTCAAATATATACATCTCAATACATTTTATGTATAATACATAGGTCTTGAATAGGATAAGAAAAAGGAATATTGTAGTTTTTTAGTGATTTAATATCAGCAGTATTTTAAAATTAAACTTTTTAATGTAGTAAGAATAATAAAATACAGAAAACCTAAGTCTAGAGCTTGATGAATTTCAAAGACATAAACACATCCATATGACTTTCATCAAGATAAACAATAGAATATGACACTTATTTTCCTTTCAGCCATTTCCTATCCCTTCCTCCATAAATTTCTTTATTTTCCAACCTCTCAAACTAATTTTGGGCTTCCGAAGTGGTGATAGCAGTAAAGAATTTGCCTTCCAATGCAGGAGATGCAGGAAACGAGGGTTTGGTTCTTGCGTCGGGAAGATCCCTGTTGTAGGAAATGGCAACCCACTCCAGTATTCTTGCCCGGAAAATTCCCTGGACAGAGGAGTCTGCTAGGCTACAGTCCATAGAGCAGCAAAGACTCAGACACAACTGAGCACATACCTGCAAACTAATTTTGGCTATTTTCCAATGTATATGAACTCTGTAATTCAGTATGTTCTCCTTTACATCAATGTTATGCTTGTGAGATCCATTCATGTGGATGAACACAGTGATAATCTGCTCATTTTTCAATGCTGTATTCAGTTTTATAAATACATTAATATTTATCTATCCAATTGTTGATAAACACTTGGATTACTTTCAGTAACTAGCACAAACAATATGTTATTAACATTATTATACAATTATGCATTGCAAATATATACACAGTTCCATGAGTCCATGTCTAAGTGTTTCATTGCTGGCTCATGAGTTCTCTTTAGTAGTTGCTGAAAAGCTTTCCAAAGTTGTAACAATTTGTACTCTGAAAAGCAGCATATAAGAGTTTCTCACTTTCTGGCCAACAAATACTTATCAGTCATTTTAATTTTAGATAATTTTGGTTGATTTTAATTTTAGTTGATCTTATTGTTATCTTATTATGGCTTTATTTTTTTATTTTCCATATGACTAATGAAGCTGACCACCTACTCATAAATTTATTGGTCATTACAATATCATCTGGAAAGCTAGCCTATTCAATTACTGTGCCCATTTTTTTACTTGTTTACCTGTCTTCAAAATTAATTTAAGATGTTTTAATGCATATGATTTCTTTTACATTTATGCATATTAAAATATCTTACCCTCTTGGGGTAAGCATGACTATGTGTCTACTTCATGATTTCTTTTGACAAATGGAAAACTTAACTGATAATGTTGTCCAATTTTTTTAAATATTTTCCTTTTTGGTTGTTTTGTGTATAGTATTTAATAAAACAATTTTATATCCTAAATCATTATATTACCTTGTGGTAATGTACTTTAAGTTTCAATATATATATATATTTCATATTTAGATCAATATTACATCACGGTTTAACTTTTTTTCTTGAGAAGAATATCCAGTTAACTCAGAAGTGTATATTGACAAGACCAAAACTTCCTCACTGTTCTGAAGTATCGTTTTTGTCAAAAATAAATCATTAAGTGTTAATACATGTGATGCTATGTCCCACATTTAGTTTTAATGGTCTCTTTGTTGTCTCAAGTAATGAACCTTTATAAAGAAATGAAATATCTAGTAGCTTTAAATAATTCAGCACTATGTGCAGTGCCTATTGCAATTTAACAGAGATATTATTTATTAGATTAAGTAAATTCTTTCCTAATCTCAGTATACTAATATTGTCGAATCCCATAAAAAGCCATTAATATTTTGACAACCTTTTATACAATCATAAACTTTTTCTCTGTTAATGTGATTAACAACATTGGTTGATTTACAAGTGTTAACCACTTAAATTGCTATTATATCCCCAGTTTGTTCATATTTATGATACTTGTATTAATTTGCTTGGTAATATTTTATACAGAACTTTTGCACTTAAATTCATAAGGAGAATGGCCTATAATTTGGGAAGAAGGTAGATAATGCTACCTTTATAAAACAAAACAAGAATTTTTTCATTTTTCCCTATTTTGTGGATGGACTTATGTAATGCTGGTATTGTTTTTCTTTAAATGCATGGTAGAATATACACTAATGAGGCCACTTAAGCTAAGTCTTTATACTTTTTCATTCATAGAGGATCCTTACAGATGTTCTATTCTTTCCTGGTATTAGTAAATCTTATCCACTTCTCTTTTTATCTTCATATTCATCATAGGGAGTTATCAATTCTAATCATCTTTCCTAAGAATCAGTATTTCTTTTTGTTTACTCTTTGCTGTGTATTCGTTTTCCATATAATTGAATTTGATTTTAAAATTTATCTTTCACTTAGTTTCTTTGTGTCTAATGCACTCATTTTCTAATTTCTGGCTAAATTCTTGAGATAGATATTTATACCTTAATTGTCATTTTCTTCTTTTTTATTTTTTATTAGTCTTTTTTAAAATTTAACTTTATTTATTTTAATTGGAGGCTGATTACTTTACAATATTGTATTGGTTCTGCCACACATCAACATGAATCCTCCATGGGCATACACATGTTCCCCATCCTGAACCCCCTCCCACCTCCTTCCCCATACCATCCCTCCAGATCATCCCAGTGCACCAGCCCCAAGGATCCTGTATTGAACCTAGACTGGCAATTCATTTCTTATATGATATTATACATGTTTCCATGCCATTCCCCCAAATCATCCCACCCTCGCCCTCTCCCACAAAGTCCAAAAGACTGTTCTATACATCTGTGTCTCTTTTGCTGTCTTGCTTACAAGGTTATAGTTACCATCTTTCTAAATTCCATATATATGCATTAGTATACTGTATTGGTGTTTTTCTTTCTGGCTTACTTCACTCTGTATAATAGGCTCCAGTTTCATTCACCTCATTAGAACTGACTCAAATGTATTCTTTTTAATGGCTGAGTAATACTCCATTGTGTATATGTACCACAGCTTTCTTATCCATTCATCTGCTGATGGACGTCTAGGTTGCTTCCATGTCCTGGCTATTATAAACAGTGCTGCGGTGAACATTGGGGTACACATGTCTCTTTCACTTCTGGTTTCCTCAGTGTGTATGCCCAGCAGTGGGATTGCTAGGTCATAAGGCAGTTCTATTTCCAGTTTTTTAAGGAATCTCCACACTGTTATCCATAATGGCTGTACTAGTTTGCATTCCCACCAACAATGGAAGAGGGTTCCTTTTCTCCACACCCTCTCCAGCATTTATTGCTTGTAGGCTTTTGGATAGCAGCCATTCTGACTGGTGTGAAATGGTACCTCACTGTGGTTTTGATTTGCATTTCTCTGATAATGAGTGATGTTGAGCATCTTTTCATGTGTTTGTTAGCCATCTGTATGTCTTCTTTGGAGAAATGTCTGTTTAGTTCTTTGGCCCATTTTTTGATTGGGTCATTTATTTTTCTGGAATTGAGCTGCAGGAGTTGCTTGTATATTTTTGAGATTAGTTCTTTGTCAGTTGCTTCATTTGCTACTATTTTCTCCCATTCTGAAGGCTGTCTTTTCACCTTGCTTATAGTTTCCTTAGTTGTGCAGAAGCTTTTAATTTTAATTATGTCCCATTTGTTTATTTTTGCTTTTATTTCCAATATTCTGGGAGGAGGGTCATAGAGGATCCTGCTGTGATTTATGATGGAGAGTGTTTTGCCTATGTTCTCCTCTAGGAGTTTTATAGTTTCTGGTCTTACATTTAGATCTTTAATCCATTTTGAGTTTATATTTGTGTATGGTGTTAGAAAGTGTTCTAGTTTCATTCTTTTACAAGTGGTTAACCAGTTTTCCCAGCACCACTTGTTAAAGAGATTGTCTTTAATCCATTGTATATTCTTGCCTCCTTTGTCAAAGATAAGGTGTCCATAGGTGCGTGGATTTATCTCTGGTATTCCTATTTTGTTCCATCGATCTATATTTCTGTCTTTGTGCCAGGACCATACTATCTTGATGACTGTGGCTTTGTAGTAGAGCCTGAAGTCAGGCAGGTTGATTCCTCCAGTTCCATTCTTCTTTCTCAAGATTGCTTTGGCTATTCAAGGTTTTTTGTGTTTCCATACAAATTGTGAAATTATTTGTTCTAGCTCTGTGAAGAATACTGTTGGTAGCTTGATAGGGATTGCATTGACTCTATAGATTGCTTTGGGTAGTATACTCATTTTCACTATATTGATTCTTCCAATCCATGAACATGGTATATTTCTCCATCTACTAGAGTCCTCTTTAATTTCTTTCATCAGTGTTTTATAATTTTCTATATATAGGTCTTTAGTTTCTTTAGGTAGATATATTCCTAAGTATTTTATTCTTTTCGTTGCAATGGTTAATGGAATTGTTTCCTTAATTTTTCTTTCTATTTTCTCATTATTAGTCTATAGGAATGCAAGGGATTTCTGTGTGTTGATTTTACATCCTGCAACTTTCCTATATTAATTGATTAGCTCTAGTAATTTTCTGGTGGAGTCTTTAGGGTTTTCTATGTAGAGGATCATGTCATCTGCAAACAGTGAGAGTTTTACTTCTTCTTTTCCAATCTGGACTCCTTTATTTCTTTTTCTGCTCTGATTGCTGTGGCCAAAACTTCCAAAACTATGTTGAATAGCAGTGGTGAGAATGGGCTCCCTTGTCTTGTTCCTGACTTTAGGAGAAATGCTTTCAATTTTTCACCATTGAGGATAATGTTGGCTGTGGGTTTGTCATATATAGCGTTTATTATGTGAGGTATGTTCCTTCTATTCCTGCTTTCTGGAGAGTTTTTGTCATAAATGGATGTTGAATTTTGTCAAAGGCTTTCTCTGCATCTGTTGAGATAATCATATGGCTTTTATTTTCCAGTTTGTTAATGTAGTGTATTACATTGATTGATTTGCGGATATTGAAGAATCCTTGCATCCCTGGGATAAAGCCCACTTGGTCATGGTGTATGACCTTTTTAATGTGTTGTTGGATTCTGTTTGCTAGAATTTTGTTGAAGATTTTTGCATCTATGTTCATCAGTGATACTGGCCTGTAGTTTTCTTTTTTTGTGGCATCTTTGTCTGGTTTTGGTGTTAGGGTGATGGTGGCCTCATAGAATGAGTTTGGAAGTTTACCTTCCTCTGCAATTTTCTGGAAGAGTTTGAGTAGGATAGGTGTTAGCTCTTCTCTAAATTTTTGGTAAAATTCAGCTGTGAAGCCGTCTGGACCTGAGCTCTTGTTTGCTGGAAGATTTCTGATTACAGTTTCAATTTCCATACTTGTGATGGGTCTGTTAAGATTTTCTATTTCTTCTTAGTTCAGTTTTGGAAAGTTGTACTTTTCTAAGAATTTTTCCATTTCTTCCAAGTTGTCCATTTTATTGGCATATAATTGCTGATAGTAGTCTCGTATGATCCTTTGTATTTCTGTGTTGTCTGTTGTGATCTTTCCATTTTCATTTCTAATTTTATTGATTTGATTTTTCTCCCTTTGTTTCTTGATGAGTCTGGATAATGGTTTGTCAATTTTATTTATCCTTTCAAAGAACCAGCTTTTTGCTTTGTTGATTTTTGCTATGGTCTCTTTTGTTTCTTTTGCATTTATTTCTGCCTTAATTTTTAAGATTTCTTTCCTTCTACCAACCCTGGGGTTCTTCATTTCTTCCTCTTCTAGTTGTTTTAGGTGTAGAGTTAGGTTATTTATTTGACTTTTTGTCTTGTTTTCTTGAGGTATGCCTGTATTGCTATGAACTTTCCCCTTAGCATTGCTTTTACAGTGTTCCACAGGTTTTGGGTTATTGTGTTTTCATTTTCTTTCATTTCTATGCATATTTTGATTTCCTTTTTGATTTCTTCTGTAATTTGTTGGTTATTCAGCAGCATGTTGTTCAGCCTCCATATGTTGGAATTTTTAATAGTTTTTATCCTGTAATTGAGATCTAATCTTGCTGCATTGTGGTCAGAAAAGATGCTTGGAATGATTTCAATTTTTTTTTTTTTTTAATTTACCAAGGCTAGATTTATGGCCCAGAATACAATCTATCCTGGAGAAGGTTCTGTGTACATTTGAGAAAAAGGTGAAATTCATTGTTTTGGGGTGAAATGTCCTATAGATATCAATTAGGTCTAGCTGGTCTATTGTATCATTCAAAGTTTGTGTTTCCTTGTAATTTTCTGTTTAGTTGATCTATCCACAGGTTTGAGTGGGGTATTAAAGTCTCCCAGTATTATTGTGTTATTGTTAATTTCCCCTTTCATACTTGTTAGCATTTGTCTTACATATCGTGGTGGTCCTATGTTGGGTACATATATATTTATAATTGTTATATCTTCTTCTTGGATTGATCCTTTGATCATTATGTAGTGTCCTTCTTTGTCTCTTTCCACAACCCTTGTTATAAAGTCTACTTTATCTGATATGAGTATTGCTACTCTTGCTTTCTTTTGGTCTCTATTTGTGTGGAATATCTTTTTCCAGCCCCTCACTTTCAGTCTGTATGTGTCCCCTATTTTGAGATGGGTCTCTTGTGGACAACATATATAGGGGTCTTGTTTTTGTAACCATTCAGCCAGTTTTTGTCTTTTGGTTGGGGCATTCAACCCATTTACTTTTAAGGTAATTATTGATAAGTATGATCCCGTTGCCATTTACTCTGTTGTTTTGAGTTTGAGTTTATACACCCTTTTTGTGTTTCCTGTCTAGAGAAGATGCCTTAGCATTTGTTGGAGAGCTGGTTTGGTGGTGCTGAATTCTCTCAGCTTTTGCTTGTCTGTAAAGCTTTTGATTTCTCCTTCATATTTGAATGAGATCCTTGCTGGGTACAGTAATCTGGGCTGTATGTTATTTTCTTTCATAACTTTAAGTATGTCCTGCCATTCCCTCCTGGCCTGAAGAGTTTCTATTGCAAGATCAGCTGGTATCCTTTTGGGAATCCCCTTGTGTGTTATTTGTTGTTTTTCCCTTGCTGCTTTTAATATTTGTTCTTCGTGTTTGACCTTTGTTAATTTGATTAATATGTGTCTTGGATATGCAGATGACACCACCCTTATGGCAGAAAGTGAAGAGGAACTCAAAAGCCTCTTGATGAAAGTGAAAGTGGAGAGTGAAAAGTTGGCTTAAAGCTCAACATTCAGAAAACGAAGATCATGGCATCTGGTCCCATCACTTCATGGGAAATAGATGGGGAAACAGTGGAAACAGTGTCAGACTTTATTTTTCTGGGCTCCAAAATCACTACAGATGGTGACTGCAGCCATGAAATTAAAAGACACTTACTCCTTGGAAGGAAAGTTATGACCAACCTAGATGGCATATTCAAAAGCAGAGACATTACTTTGCCAACAAAGGTCCGTCTAGTCAAGGCTATGGTTTTTCCTGTGGTCATGTATGGATGTGAGAGTTGGACTGTGAAGAAGGCCGAGCGCTGAAGAATTGATGCTTTTGAACTGTGGTGTTGGAGAAGACTCTTGAGAGTCCCTTGGACTGCAAGGAGATCCAACCAGTCCACTCTAAAGGAGATCAACCCTGGGATTTCTTTGGAAGGAATGATGCTAAAGCTGAAACTCCAGTACTTTGGCCACCTCATGCGAAGAGTTGACTCATTGGAAAAGACTCTGATGCTGTGAGGGATTGGGGGCAAGAGGAGAATGGGACGACAGAGGATGAGATGGCTGGATGGCATCGCTGACTCGATGGACATGAGTCTGAGTGAACTCTGGGAGTTGGTGATGCACAGGGAGGCCTGGCGTGCTGCAATTCATGGGGTCGCAGAGTCGTACATGACTGAGTGACTGATCTGATCTGATCTAGGGTGTTTTGCCTTGGGTTTATCCTGTTTGGCACTCTCTGGGTTTCTTGGACTTGGGTGATTATTTCCTTCCCCATTTTAGGGAAGTTTTCAACTATTATCTCCTCAAGTATTTTCTCATGGTCTTTCTTTTTGTCTTCTTCTTCTGGGACTACTATGATTCGAATTTTGGGGCATTTTACACTGTCCTGGAGGTCTCTGAGATTGTCCTCATTTCTTTTAATTTGTTTTTCTTTTTTCTTCTCTGATTCATTTATTTCTACCATCCTATCTTCTACTTCACTAATCATATCTTCTGCCTCCATTATTCTACTATTTGTTGCCTCCAGAGTGTTTTTGATCTCATTTACTGCATTATTTATTATATATTGACTCTTTTTTATTCCTTATAGGTCCTTGTTAAACCTTTCTTGCATCTTCTCAATCCTTGTCTCCAGGCTATTTATCTGTGATTCTACTTTTATATCAAGATTTTGGATCATTTTCACCATCATTATTTGGAATTCTTTATCAGGTAGATTCCCTATCTCTTCCTCTTTTGTTTGGTTTGGTGGGCATTTATCCTGTTCCTTTACCTGCTGGGTATTCTTTTGTCTCTTCATCTTGTTTATATTGCTGTGTTTGGGGTGGCCTTTCTGTATTTTGACAGTTGTGGAGTTCTCTTTATTGTGGAGTTTCCTGGCTATGGGTGGGGTTGGATAGGTGGCTTGTCAAGGTTTCTTGGTTAGGGAAGCTTGTGTTGGTGTTCTGGTGGGTGGAGCTGGATTTCTTCTCTCTGGAGTACAGTGAAGTGTCCAGTAATGAGCTATGAGATGTCAGTGGGTTTGGAGTAACTTTGGGCAGCCTGTATATTGAAGCTGAGGGGTGTGTTCCTGTGTTGATGGAGAATTTGCATGGTATGTCTTGCTCTAGAACTTGTTGGCCCTTGGGTGGTGCTTGATTTCCGTGTACGTATGGAGGCGTTTGATGAGCTCCTGTTTATTAATGTTCCCTGGAGTCAGGAGTTCTCTGGTGTTCTCAGGATTTGGACTTAAGCCACCTGCTTCTGGTTTTTAGTCTTATTTTTACTGTAGTCTCAAGACTTCTCCATCTATACAGCACCATTGATAAAACATCTAGGTTAAAGATGAAAAGTTTCTCCACAGTGAGGGACACCCAGAGAGGTTCACAGAGTTACATGGAGAAGAGAAGAGGAGGGAGGGAATTAGAGGTAACCCGAATGAGATGAGGTGGAATCAAAAGAGGAGAGAGCAAGCTAGCCAGTAATCACTTCCTTATGTGCACTCCACATTCTGACCACTCAGAGATGTTCATGGAGTTATACAGAGAAGAGAAGAGGGAGGAAGGACATAGAGGTGGCCAGGAGGATAAAGAGGGGAATCAAAAGGAGAGAGACAGATCCAGCCAGTAATCAGTTTCTTAAGTGTTCTCCACCATCTGGAACACACAAAGAGATTCACAGAGTTGGGTAGAGAAGAGAAGGGGGAGGGAGAAGATAGAGGTGACCTGGTGGAGAAAAAGGAGAGTTCAAAGGGGGAGAGAGCAGTCAAGCCAGTAATCTCCCTCCCAAGGAAAAATGGGTACTGAAGATTGGGTTCTTAAAGGTACAAAATGATAACAAATACCAAAAAGCAATGATTAAAAATCTAGAGTAGAGGTTGGATTTTCAAAAATACATTATTAAAGAAAAGAAAAGAAAAGAAAAAGTCAGAAAAATTATAAATAAATAAATATATATATATATATATATGAAGTTTGCTTTAAAAAATAGGGTCTTTTTTTTTTTGCAAAGTAGTAGTAGGTTATAAAAATGAAAATTAAAGGAGTAATAGAGGACTTAAAAATTTTTTAAATTAAAAAAAAAGAATGATAGTAAAAATAGTAAAAATATATCTAGGACTTTCTCTGGTGTTGTTGTGGGCAGTGTGGGGTCAGTTCATTTTCGGATCATTCCTTGGTTCGGGCTTATATTTCTCAAGATCTATAGGCCCCTTCCTATGTAGTCGGTACTAACTATAGGGTTTTAATCTATTGCATCTGTCACTTCCAAGGCGGTTCCCTCTGTTTTAGCTTCTTCTGTTTGCTCGTCTCTTCAGTGTCTGATTTCCACCCTGACACAAGGCGGTGGTGGTGAACACTTTTTTTAGGCTCACTTGTTCAGTCACGCTGTGGGGAGGGAGGGACCCTGCAAACAAATAACACTGGCATGTGCTCACAGTGTCTCAGCCACCCTGGACCTGCCCCGGCTCATGGCGTGTATGCCCTCTTTGCCCACACTGCTCAGGCTCTAGGTTGCTCCGCTGGGAACTGTCCGAGGCCGGCCCTGAGCTGCATGCACCTCCCATCTTCTTTTTTAATATCTTCTTTGGAGATTATACATTTTCTTCTTAGCTGCACACTACACATTCTGATATGTGGGATTATCATTATGATTCAGGTAAAATTATCTTTTTAATTTCTGTGATTTCATTTTTGACCCATAGATACTTAGAAGCATATGGCAACTTTCAAACATTGGGAGATTTTTCTTGTAATATTATGTATTCACAATTCATGCATATATCATTTTTTTTAGCTCGGAAGAGAATGTTTGCTCCAAAACTGTTGTGCATTAGTATTCTGACTGTTGATTAAGTCAAGTTTATTCACTGTGTAATTCATATAGTATATATTCTTCATGTTCTGTGAAATTTTCTTTATGCATTATTTACAAATAAGCAAATATATTTTTATATTTTGATATATGTTGCCATTATATATATGCATATAATACTATAACTGCTTGAATAAAAATATATTTATTTATTCCTGTTATATGAATGCTTTAATAATCAACATGTTATATCTCTTTTTATCTCTATTATTGCTGCTGGTTTTAAAGTTTATTTTGTCAGATATCAGTGTAACTAGTCCAGTTTTGTTTGGATTAGTTTTTGTAAAATATCTTTTTTGAAATATTTTTAGTTTAACTTTTCTATATATTTATTTGAAAATGCTTCAATTATGTTTTAAAATTCTATATGACAATCATGTCATGGAGTTCATTGTCTATTTAAAATAATTTTGTAATTGCCCTACCTAGTCTGTGCTTTCTTTTCCCTTCCTTTTTTGAATATATGGATTAGTCAATTTTTTGTATAATTTAACATTTTTCCCCTAGCAAATTTTAGTGTTTTCTGTGGATTACAACATGCATGGTTAACTTAAGCAAAGTCAAATACAAATTACTATATCCAGGGAAATACAAAGACTTTTTGAACTCCTTAACTTTTCTTCCCCTTTCTAGCTTTTTTGTTATTGTTGTCTTGTATGCTGGGGGCTTCTGAAGTGGTGCTAGGGGTTAAAAACCCACCTGCCAATTCAAATTAGACTTAAGAGATGCAGGCTCCATCCCCAAGTTAGGAGGATCCGCTGGAGGAGGGCATGACAAGCAACTCCAGTTCCTAAGATCAGATCAGATAAGATCAGATCATTCGCTCAGTCGTGTCTGACTCTTTGCGACCCCATGAATCGCAGCATACCAGGCCTCCCTGTCCATCACCAACTCCCGGAGTTCACTGAGACTCACGTCCACCGAGTCAGTGATGCCATCCAGCCATCTCATCCTCTGTCGTCCCCTTCTCCTCCTGCCCCCAATCTCTCCCAGCATCAGAGTCTTTTCCAATGAGTCAACTCTTCACATGAGGTGGCCAAAGTACTGGAGTTTCAGCTTCAGCATCATTCCTTCCAAAGAAATCCCAGGGCTCATCTCCTTTAGAATGGACTGGTTGGATCTCCTTGCAGTCCAAGGGACTCTCAAGAGTCGTCTCCAACACCACAGTTCAAAAGCATCAATTCTTCGGTGCTCAGCCTTCTTCACAGTCCAACTCTCACATCCATACATGACCACAGGAAGAACCATAGCCTTGACTAGATGAACCTTTGTTGGCAAAGTAATGTCTCTGCTTTTCAATATGCTATCTAGGTTGGTCATAACTTTCCTTCCAAGGAGTAAGCATCTTTTAATTTCATGGCTGCAGTGACCATCTGCAGTGATTTTGGAGCCCAGAGAAATAAAGTCTGACACCATTTCCACTGTTTCCCCATCTATTTCCCATGAAGTGGTGGGACCGGATGCCAAGATCTTCGTTTTCTGAATATTGAGCTTTAAGCCAACTTTTTCACTTTCCACTTTCACTTTCATCAAGAGGCTTTTGAGTTCCTCTTCACTTTCTGCCATAAGGGTGGTGTCATCTGCATATCTGAGGTTATTGATATTTCTCCCAGCAATCTTGATTCCAGCTTGTGTTTCTTCCAGTCCAGCGTTTCTCATGATGTACTCTGCATATAAGATAAAAAAGCAGGGTGACAATATACAGGCTTGACGTATTCCTTTTCCTATTTGGAACCAGTCTGTTGTTCCATGTCCAGTTCTAACTGCTGCTTCCTGACCTGCATACAAATTTCTCAAGAGGCAGATCAGGTGGTCTGGTATTCCCATCTCTTGAAGAATTTTCCACAGTTTATTGTGATCCACACAGTCAAAGGCTTTGGCATAGTCAATAAAGCAGAAATAGATGTTTTTCTGGAACTCTCTTGCTTTTTCCATGATCCAGCGGATGTTGGCAATTTGATCTCTGGTTCCTCTGCCTTTTCTAAAACCAGCTTGAACATCAGGAAGTTCACAGTTCACATATTGCTGAAGCCTGGCTTGGAGAATTTTGAGCATTACTTTACTAGCGTGTGATATGAGTGCAATTGTGCGGTAGTTTGAGCATTCTTTGGCATTGCCTTTCTTTGGGATTGGAATGAAAACTGACCTTTTCCACAGTTTATTGTGATCCACACAGTCAAAGGCTTTGGCATAGTCAATAAAGCAGAAATAGATGTTTTTCTTGAAGTCTTTGCATTTTCAATGATCCAACGGATGTTGGCAATTTGACCTCTGGTTTCTCTGCCTTTTCTAAATCCGGCTTGAATAACTGAAAGTTCACAGTTTACGTACTGTTGAAGCCTGGCTTGGAGAATTTTGAGCATTACTTTACTAGCATGAGAGATGAGTGCAACTGTGTGGTAGTTTGAGCATTCTTTGGCATTGCCTTTCTTTGGGATTGGAATGAAAACTGACCTTTTCCAGTCCTGTGGCCACTGCTGAGTTTTCCCAATTTGCTGGCATATTGAGTGCAACACTTTCACAGCATCATCTTTTAGGATTTGAAATAGCTCAACTGGAATTCCATCACCTCCATGAGCTTTGTTTGTAGTGATGCTTCCTAAGGCCCACTTGATTTCACATTCCATTTTCCTGCTTATGGTCTTTTTACATCTGTGAACTGAGATTGTTCATAAATTTTGGACAATTCTTGGCTTGTATCTAATCACATATTCCTTGATTGCAATTGTCTCTCCCCTTATTTGCTTGAACTGCAATTTCATATATGTTAGATAAGTTCACCACGTTCTGTGTATCAAGTTATTTTTCTTTCTCTCCTCTAGTTTTCTTTCTATGCTTTAGTCTTGATATTTCTATTGCCTTAATATTGAGTTTACTAAAATTTTCTTCTGCTAATTCTAAGCTAACCTCATTTAAGTTTTGTTTTGTTTTTAATTTAATTAGATTGTTTTTCCTAATGAAAATGCACTTATCTTCTGTTAAATAGTGTTACCCATCAACTCTTTGTTGCTCTCTGAGGCTTATAAACATGTTTTAAGTTTTTTCTAATTGTCTTTGGTGGGCCTATAGTTTGTGTTAGACTATACAAACCATTCCATCTTCAATGAAAGTGCAACGTCAAAGACTGTCCCTTCTCTATATTATTTTAAAAAGTCATGGCATGTCAAGGGAAGTATTTGTAAACTAGACTTTTAGAAATATATAAAGACATGTCTATATTCATAACAAGACTTCATTCTTCATCCTTCATCCAATAGGTACAGAGAGTAGCATGTTTTTCCTCATAGAATAGCTAGCTTTATGCAGAATTTCTTCTTCTATCATCAGATTAATCCCATATGCAATTAGACAAGCTTTTCATTATATTTGAAATTTTTCAAACATTTTAAAATGCATGCAAATGAGGCACAGTTGTCCAAAGTGTATATTATTCACAAATGCCTAGATGCATAGAACTATTTCCTCTAAAATATAAATCATGAATGTATTTGACTTTAACATTAAAACAGAATTGTTATATGACATTATTATGGTTATCATTAATGGGCTTTATTCAAAAAGCATTCATCATCAGTTGAGTAAGAACGAGCATGCATTTTTCCATTTTGTCTTGCATTATTCCTCAAATTAATCTAGAAAATTCTAACAAAAAAATTTAAAGTCATTTGAAAATATTATCTCCAGGGTTGATAGTTTGTAGAATAACTATGTCCAGAATTATAGGCAAGATATTTTGAAATTTTCAACTTGTTGGTAATTTTTTTCAAAACAATTGAGGCAAGCCTATGGCATTTGTTTCCTGAGGACAGTAATTAAGACTAGCTTCTTCACCTCTCCTCAGGATCTCACAGAGTGTCTACCACATGGTAGGTATACAGTAAATACTTATTTTAAAATAAATGAATAAAAGGAAGAATGACTAGCTAATCCTTAAGTATAATATTATTAGTTAAGTTTGGGCTAAAATAAAAGTGGATATATGACAAAAATAGTGGTCTTCATTTTTCCCTGAAAATTATCAAAAAGACTTGAGGCAAAGGAAATGATTCCATACTCTTAAATACTTAAAAAAGTTGCTTTTAATTTATTTTTCTGAAATGAACTATGTTTCTGGTATAAAATGTTTACTTTCTTAAATTAGGAAAAAATATATATGGCATATGTAAAATTTTCATACAAATTTATGATAAAAGTGTTTTCTACAATAATTTATGCATTCTTGTGTGCTCAGTTGTGCCTGACTCTTTTCAACCCTACGGACTATAGTCTGCCAGATTCTGTCCATGAATTTTCCAGGCAAGAATATTGGAGTGGGTTGCCATTTCCTACTCCAAGGGATCTTTCCGACCGAGGGGCTTGAAACTGCGTGACCTGCTTCTCCTACTTGGCAGGTGGATTCTTTACCACTGTACCACCTGGTTAATGAACCAGTAAGATTCTTAAGACTTTACTGTAGTACTCTTCCAATTTTTTGAAAAAACATTTCAAACTATAGCATTATGAAGGTTGAAATGATGTAAGTAGTATTCCTTCTCATTTCTCCACCACTGTATAGGACAATATTATAAATATTTTCTTAAAATGCCAACTTCAATTTTTAATGTCTCTGACAATTCTACTATATAAAATGCAATTATATGATGAAATTAAGGGCTTAATAATCCTCATAATGCAAAACAGAAATTTCCTTTAGATAGGTCCCAACTCAAAAACTTTCCTACTGACATTAAGATATGAATACATATATTTAAAAAATGACGATTGTTATAATCTTTGCATGTAGATAAAATAGTCCCATCATAGAAAAATCAAACAGTGCACTTTTTTTATAGGAAGATAAAAGGACACAGACTATATTCCTAGTGATAATCTCTATCAAAACACTGGTGATCTCTCCACTGCAAATCGTACTCAGCTGCAAACTTGCTCTTTTTTCTTTTGGAGACAGGACTGGAAAAGGTCAGTTTTCATTCCAATCCCAAAGAAAGGCAATGCCAAAGAATGCTTAAACTACTGTACAATTGCACTCATCCCACATGCTTAGTCGGAGAAGGCAATGGCACCCCACTCCAGTACTCTTGCCTGGAAAATCCCATGGATGGAGGAGCCTAGTGGGCTGCAGTCCGTGGGGTTGCGAAGAGTCAGACATGACTCAGCGACTTCAATTTCACTTTTCACTTTCGTGCATTGGAGAAGGAAATGGCAACCCACTCCAGTGTTCTTGCCTGGAGAATCCCAGGGATGGGGAAGCCTGGTAGGAGGCCATCTGGGGGTAACACAGAGGCGGACATGCTTAGTAAAGTGATGCACAAATTCTCCAAGCCAGGCTTCAGTAATAAGTGAACCATGAACTTCCAGATGTTCAAGCTGGTTTTAGAAAAGGCAGAGGAACCAGAGGTCAAATTGCCAACATCTGCTGGATCATTGAAAGAGCAAGAGAGTTCCAGAAAAACATCTATTTCTGCTTTATTGACTATGCCAAAGCCTTTGACTGTGTGGATCACAATAAACTGTGGAAAATTCTTCAAGAGATGGGAATACCAGACCACCTGCCTCTTGAGAAACCTGTGTGCAGGTCAGGAAACAATAGTTAGAACTGGAAATGGACAAACAGACTGATTCCAAATAGGAAAAGGAGTACGTCAAGGCTGTATATTGTCACCCTGCTTATTTAACTTATATGCAGAGTACATCATGAGAAACACTGGGCTGGAAGAAACACAAGCTGGAATCAAGATTGCTGGGAGAAATATCAATAACCTCAGATATGCAGATGACACCACCCTTATGGCAGAAAGTGAAGAGGAACTCAAAAGCCTCTTGATGAAAGTGAAAGAGGAGAGTGGAAAAGTTGGCTTAAAGCTCAACATTCAGAAAACGAAGATCATGGCATCCAGTCCCATCACTTCATGGAAAATAGATGGGATACAGTGGAAACAGTGGCTGACTTTATTTTTCTGGGCTCCAAAATCACTACAGATGGTGATTGCAGCCATGAAATTAAAAGATGCTTACTCCTTGGAAGGAAAGTTATGACCAACATAGACAGCATATTGAAAAGCAGAGACATTACTTTGTCAACAGAGATCCGTCTAGTCAAGGCTATGGTTTTTCCAGTAGTCATGTATGGATGTGAGAGTTGGACTATAAAGAAAGCTGAGAATCAAAGAATTGATGTTTTTGAAGTGTAGTGTTGGAGAAGACTCTTGCAAGTCCCTTGGACTGCAAGGAGATCCAACCAGTCCATCCTAAAGGAGACCAGTCCTGGGTGTTCATGTGAAGGACTGATGTTGAAGCTGAAATTCCAATATTTTGGCCACCTGATGCAAAAAGCTGACCCATTTGAAAAGACCCTGATGCTGGGAAAAATTGAGGGCAGGAGAAGGGGACGACAGAGGATAAGATCCTTGGATGGCATCCCCAACTCAATGGACATGGGTTTGGGTGGACTCCAGGAGTTGGTGATGGACAGGGAGGCCTGGTGTGCTATGGTTCATGGGGTCGCAAAGAGTTGGACACGACTGAGCGACTGAACTGAAGAAATTTTTGCCAATGTATTACAATATCATCACAATGATTACTTTCTCAATTAACTAAACCCTGGCTCTTTTAGCTGTGTTCAAAAGACTAACCTTAAGTTTATGTTTCAAATTTCTTATTATTTTTTAGTCTGCAAATCTATGTCATGTTTGAACAGTTTTCAAAAGATCCTTGCCATGTGTAGGTTTTAAACAAGCTGTTTTAGTTTAATGAAGACAATAGTAAAACTGCAATAGTAAAAGAACCAGTATGACAAAATCTGCTTCTGTGAGTGTATTGTCACAACAAGTACTTAGTAGACAATCAAATACTTGGCTTGGATTTCTTCCTCTTGGTCATGGGATTTCAAACAGATTTTCTTCAGAGAAATTATCCATCCAAAATATGACAATAAGAGCAAATCAAACCTCTGAAGACTATTCGTTGCTGAGGAGTGAACTATGATTTGATCAACTCAGAATTATTATTATTATTATTTGCTTTATACTCAAAGCTGGATACAGGCACTCTAGTTTAGCATGTTTGCCATTTGTGTTCATTTTTCCTTAATTTGTACTCCTTTCCACCTTATCTCATTATTTAGTACATTAGTTAATTTTTTAAAAAAATATTGACCAAACCATATTTTTAGGGCATGCCCACTTCATTCTCAATCTCAGAAAACACAAGTTCATTTGGCTTCATTACATAATGGATCTGACTAAATTTGGGGAGCAAGATTGATCTTACCTCCAGGCAGAAGCATATTTACCTAGGAGATGCAATTGGAGGGAAACAATTCACTGTGCTTGGATGTTAACATGCTTTTAAATAACTGGAGCATTTCCATTCTGCACAACACAGAGAAGCATATCTGTAACTATAGTGAGGCATCTGCCTCTTATCCAAAAATTAAGGTGGTGCTGAAAAACTCAGTAATCAAAATAAACAGTATTTTAATGCACTATTTAAAAAGATAAAAGTAATGCAAAACTATCCATGATGAACAAGAAATAAAATTTTAAATTAAGGAATCAGTATCACATTTCTTTTAAGTATTACTTCTTTTATTTCAAAATTCAAAATGGTTTAGCAGAGCTCTGTATCTTGTTTTCATTACTTTCCTTTTCTTTTTCTTAAATTTCCCCTTAGTTTTTGCACCCCACGCAAGCACTTTATTCATTTTATTTTAGCCTTGGCCCTGCACTGGAGACTCTCCTTTGTCACTACTGAAAGTTCAAGTTCCAAAAGTACAGAGGAAAATTCAAACTACATAATATTTTTTCCTTTTTGTTATAAGGACGGAATTTGATAACATCATTGTGCTATGCATCTCAACCTGTAAAACTGGAAATTATTATTTACTTACAGATATCCACCGTCATCTTGGTACACCCTTGCAACTGGATCCATAATATCTATAATGTCGGGAGTCTTTGAATCTATACTTTATAGTAAATACCAAGTGATTCTCTTGCAGATTTTCTGATACTGCTTGGAGAAACATTTGGCCAAACTCTAACAACCATTCACTGTTCCTTGTGGTTCACTGGTCCTTGTGGTTCACTGGTCCTGGCAGTGGTCTCTTTGTGACCCCTATGGACTATAGCCCACCAGGATCCTCTGTCCATGGGGATTTTTGGCAAGAATACTGGAAGGAGTTGCCATTTCCTCCTCCTGCTGATCTTCCCAGGTCAGGGATCAAACAGTCGTCTCCTGCTTTGTCGGGCAGATTCTTTACAACTGAGCCACCTGGGAAGCCACGTGATTTTTTAAAAAAAAAAAGCCTGAATCTGTGCCTAGTTATATTCAAAACAATGCCAAATAATTTTAACAGACACTATATTCTTATGTCTTTTTAAGTTTTCATGGGCCTTTCACAGCTATGTGACTTTTATTAAGTTGTACAATTTAGGAATTTAAATTAGAATGCATTTGGTGTCCTGAAAATGATGTTAATTGGTGAATGCTGTGCTTAGTTGATTTGGAATTTAATTTTATTTACTATGGGAAATTACCATTTCAACTATTTTGCCACTTAAAAAATTAATATTTGAATAAGAATATCTTGCATAATGTAGATCTATATGTTTATAAATACACCTACAAATTCTTACAGTGAGAATTTATAATCTCTTGAAGAGTACGTGTAAGTTTTGTAACTTCTACATCTTTTCATATTGTATCAGCTTATTAGTGTTTATGACAATTATGCTCCAGGAACTATACACTTTGAAATCACCTGTACAGTACAGATTCCTGAGTGTACTCCAATATCTCGTGATTTGGAATTTTCTATATTTTTATCTTCATGTCCATATAATTCTGCTGCATCTTAAACCTTGATTGGGTTTTAATCCTTCCGCAGCACTTGGTATATATATTTTATGTGGTTTTGGCACAGTAATGTGGTAGAATGATCCACTCTTCTAATGAATTCTGCCCACTTCACAACTGGCCCCCAAATGGAGAGGAATATATGACTAATCTTCCCTATTTCATAAGTAGCAAAGTAATGAAACAGCATAATTAATAATAAGAGTTGAAGCCGGAAAAAAAAAAGCAAACTGTAATTCAGTTTTTTCTCTGATGCTTTTTCTGGGGAGTTTATAGCTTATAACTTTATGGCTAAAAGTGTGTGCCATACAGAGAGACCAACAATCCATCTGGCTGTATATATAACACTCTCGGGCTTTCCCTTGTGACTCAGATGGTAAAGAATGCACCTGCAAGGAGGGAGACCTGGGTTTGATCTCTAGGTTGGGAAGATCCCCTGGGGGAGGGCATGGCAACCCACTCCAGTATTCCTGAAGAATCCCCATGGACAGAGGAGCCTGGCAGGCTATAGTTCATGGGATCTTAAAGAGTTGGATACGCCTGAGCAGCTAATCACGTACACAGCATGCACATAATACTCTTAGAACTAACAGGAGGTAAAAGAAGGACATATTCTTAATTTTTGTAGTACTGTTGCCAATTATTTACTGATTTTTTCCCCTAATACTAATGGTATTTAAATTTTGGCCAACTTAGCCAAAGCAAAACAAGTTCTGTGAATATATTGTCATCTATGGACAATGTAAAGGAGCGCTTCCATTCATGTATCTATTTAAAATGCTCTACATCATCCCTCATTCCTTCAGTATCTCTTGGTCTCTGTAGCCCTCAACCCCGTCTGTCTCCTTAATCTTTACACCTTTAATACCCATGTGTTTCAAATTGAAGAGTTATGTTTTACTAGTTGACCTCATACACAATTTAACATATTTAGCATATTTTCTAATGCCAAGACATCACATTGGCCTCAGTTACAAAGCATAATCAAAGTCAATAAAGACGATTATGTCGAAGCCACCTATCCAAGAACTACTGTGTTTCCCATGAAATCAAAGTGTAGAGAAATCAGATAAATATTATAACACATGAAGCCCCATTTTCAAATCAGAGTCCCTATAGTTAAAGCAATAAGAGCACTGATAAATATTTTTTAAGAACAGTCCTTGAACATTTTTGTTTGGAGCCACATTGTTTTTGGACTACTAAAATTCTTATTAGAGTACTCTTTTAGAGAGGCTTAACAACATAAAGACAGTAAGATAGTTCTAGAACACAGAAGTCTTGTGGCACACACAAAAAGTTGATGTCATTTAATACCAGTCCTTCATGAGTGCTAAAGGAATATACATAACAGCAGGAAAAAATCACCATGTTCCCATCTCACTTCCTTAATTTAAGTATCGGTGGCAATTCATTGACTGTCGCTCATCAGCAAGAGTTTCTTTTTTATGGCATGTACAATTGTTCATGAAGATATGACAGCAGTCATTTATAAAGATAGAATGTCTGATCATCAGTCACACAGGAAATATATTTACTGCATGAATGTGATCACATGGGTGATTTTGTTTTTTTAATAATTGTTCAACCTGCTAGGAATTTTAGGTACTGCTCTGGATGACTAATTAACTTCTGAATTTTACAAACTAGCATCCATTTTAGTTTTTAGGTAACCTCTGAATGTCATTGACATTATATGACATGCTGATGGTATTTGTAGGGGAGCTCAATGGGACACAGAAAATGTCAACTAGCCACTGTCACTCTGGTTCTCTAGTCATATACCTTAGAGAATAACATGGGCTCTACATCCCAAAATGAGACTTATTCTTCCTCTTTAAGCTACACATAGTTTTTAAAATATGCCTAGCCTGACTTACCTTAGGAAAAAAAAGTATTTAAATTCAGATAAATGCAAAAATAGAATTTGAAACTGTCATATTCCTTAACACAACTTCCAACAATTATCAATTAATGGACAATCATTTGTAGATTAGTTTCTGCATTATACTAGCCTACAGTCTGGGTTTTGCAAATTTCATCCTATGGTTCAATGTAACGTATGTCTGCCTCCCTGTGTCTCATATAAATTACAGGTGAGAACTAGAGACTTGATTAGATTGAACTTAGAAGGTTTGGAGAATACTATTTTATGGGTGTCATTATGTATTTTATTCAAGAGATATATAATATCTGTTTTTGGGTAATGTTAGTAATTGATACAGAGGAGGCAATGGTAACCCACTCCAGTACTCTTGCCTGGCAAATCCCATGGACGGAGGTGCCTGGTAGGCTGCAGTCCATGGGGTCGCTAGGAGTTGGACACGACTGAGCGACTTCACTTTCAATTTTCACTTTCCTGCATTGGAGAAGGAAATGGCAACCCACTCCAGTGTTCTTGCCTGGAGGATCCCAGGGACAGGGGAGCCTGGTGGGCTGCCATCTCTGGGGTCGCACAGAGTCAGACACGACTGAAGCATTCCTGCATTGGAGAAGGAAATGGCAACCCACTCCAGTGTTCTTGCCTGGAGGATCCCAGGGACAGGGGAGCCTGGTGGGCTGCCATCTCTGGGGTCGCACAGAGTCAGACACGACTGAAGCAGCAGTAATTTATATCATTGCCTAAACCCATTAATTTATTACTGGTTTTAAAATAGTAATACCTTAATTTATTCAATTCTTATAAATCTAATAACTGAAATATTTACATAAAGGGAAACTTTCAATTATCAACTATTTGGTTACCCTGAGTTACAGCTTATATAGGAAAATCTGGACTAATGCCTGATTGTTTCCTTTATTTTCTATGTTTAAAATAATGAGTTGATTTCTATCACTCAAATAGCACCCATGTTTTATTTTTGCTTGTTTGAATTTTGTTTGCATTTAATATATTTATGATTCATGCATTCAAATCTTTTAATGGATTTTGATTCATTGCTGTTATTATGCTCAGTATCAGTTCAGTAATTCAGTCATGTCCGACCCTTTGTGACTCCATGGACCGCAGCACGCCAGGCCTCCCTGTCCATCATGAACTCCCGGAGCTTACCCAAACTCATGTCCATTGAGTCGGGGATGCCATCCAGCCATCTCATCCTCTGTCATCCCCTTCTCCTCCTGCCCTCAATCTTTCCCAGCATCAGGGTCTTTTCCACTGAGTCAGTTCTTCGCATCAGGTGGCCAAAGTATTGGAGTTTCAGCTTCAACATCAGTCCTTCCCATGAACACTCAGGACTGATCTCCTTTAGGATGGACTGGTTGGATCTCCTTGCAGTCCAAGGGACTCTCAAGACTCTTCTCCAACACCACAGTTCAAAAGCATCAATTCTTCAGCGCTCAGCTTTCTTTACAGTCCAACCCTCACATACATACATGACTACTGGAGAAACCATAGCCTTGACTAGACAGACCTTTGTTGACAAAGTAGTCTCTGCTTTTTAATATGCTGTCTAGGTTGGTCATAACTTTCCTTCCAAGGAGTAAGTGTCTTTTAATTTCATGGCTGCAGTGACCATCTGCAGTGATTTTGGAGCCCAGAAAAATAAAGTCAGCCACTGTTTCCATTGTTTCCCCATCTTTTTGCTATGAAGTGATGGGACTGGATGCCATGATGTTCGTTTTCTGAATGTTGAGCTTTAAGCCAACTTTTTCACTCTCCTCTTTCACTTTCATCAAGAGGCTCTTTAGTTCTTCTTCACTTTCTGCCATAATGGTAGTGTCATCTGCATATCTGAGGTTATTGATATCTCTCCTGGCAATCTTGATTCCAGCTTGTGCTTCTTCCAGCCCAGCATTTCTCATGATGTACTCTGCATATAAGATAAAAAAGCAGGGTGACAATATGCAGCCTTGACATACTCCTTTTCCTATTTGGAACCAGCCTGTTGTTCTATGTCCAGTTCTAACTATTGCTTCCTGACCTGCATATAGGTTTCTCAAGAGGCAGGTCTGGTGGTCTGGTGTTCTCATCTCTTGAAGAATTTTCCACAGTTTATTGTGATTCACACAGTTAAAAGCTTTGACATAGTCAATAAAGCAGAAATAGATACTTTTTTCTGGAACTCTTATTTTTTCAATGATACAGTGGATGTTGGCAATTTGATCTCTGGTTCCTCTTCCTTTTCTAAAATCAGCTTGAACATCTGGAAGTTCATGGTTCACGTATTGCTGAAGCCTGGCTTCGAGTATTTTGAGCATTACTTTACCAGCATGTGAGATGAGTGCAATTGTGCAGTAGTTTGAGTATTCTTTCGCATTGCCTTTCTTTGGGATTGGAATGAAAACTGACCTTTTCCAGTCCTGGAAAACTGACCTTTTTCAGTGGCCACTGCTGAGTTTTCCAAATTTGCTGGCATATTGAGTGCAGCACTTTCACAGCATCATCTTTTAGGATCTGAAATAGCTCAACTGGAATTCCTTCACTTCCACTAGCTTTGTTCATAGTGATGCTTCCTAAGGCCCGCTTGACTTCCCATTCCAGGATGTCTGGCTCTAGGTGAGTGATCACACTGTCTTGATTATCTGCGTCATGAAGATCTTTTTTGTACAGTTCTTCTGTGTATTCTTGCCACCTCTTCCTAATATCTTCTGCTTCTGTTAGGTCCATACCATTTCTGTCCTTTATTGAGCACTTCTTTGCATGAGATGTTCCCTTGGTATCTCTAATTTTCTTGAAGAGAGCTCTAGTCTTTTCCATTCTATAGTTTTCCTCTATTTCTTTGCACTGATCACTGAGGATGGCTTTCTTATCTCTCCTTGCTATCCTTTAGAGCTCTGCATTAATATGGGTATATCTTTGCTTTTCTCCTTTGCTTTTTACTTCTCTCCTTTTCACAGCTATTTGTAAGGCCTCCTCAGACAGCCATTTTGTCTTCTTGCATTTCTTTTTCTGGGGATGGTCTTGATCCCTGTCTCCTGTACAATGTCATGAACCTCTGTCCATAGTTCATCAGGCACTCTCAGATCTAATCCCTTAAGTCTATTTCTCACTTCCACTGTATAATCATAAGGGATTTGATTTAGGTCATACCTGAATGGTCTAGTGTTTTTCCCTACTTACTTCAATTTAAGTCTGAATTTGGCAATAAGGAGTTCATGAGCTGAGCCACAGTCAGCTCCCGGTCTTGTTTTTGCTGACTGTATAGAGCGTCTCCATCTTTGGCTGCAAAGAATATAATCAGTCTGATTTTGGTTTTGTCACCTTTGGCTAATGGGAATCTGTTTAGATTGGTTCTCAATTACTTCTTGGCAACTCTGGTATTTGTTAGTTTCTTTGTTTCATAAGCTTTTCACATATATTTTTATCAAGCAGTGATGATAATATGCCAATATATTATTTCACTACAGGTAGGGAATAGTGATATTCTAATTTTATTAAAAAATGGTGATATCTAATTTTTTTCATTTTAAAATACATTCTCCAGCAACTCCTTGAATTATATTCATGTATAGTTTGTACTGGAAAGGTGGGATATATACTTTTAAAGTATCATTTTATTTATCAATATTTAGATAATTAGTTAATTCTCTAGAAAATGTCCTATTAGTGACTATGGAAGATTAAAATTATTGACCTTAATTCTTCATCCCATCTGTGTCTACATTCATGCTATGTTAACTTTCAGTTCATTTTAGCAGAAGCTGAGTGCTCTTCCCCCTCTTGACTTTGCACTCAGTTATGAGGCTTACTCTGGCTAAGAGCAGCCAAACAGCAAAAGGCAGCTTGACATGTGCTTGTGAGGTTAGGCTTTCTTTCTTGTCTGCTGTCATTATCATGAGAAGAACATGTCTCATCAGTCTGTTCCTGACCTGAGGAGGATGACAGAAATACAGAGGAGATCAGGACTCCATTTAATGCTTGGAGCCAAGCCCAGACAAACCCAAACTAGAATACCTGACCTCTGGGAGCCACAAACACATATGAGCAGGAATCCTTATTTTCACCTAAGCCACTCAGTTTGGGGAAGTTTATTTCACAAGACTATTGGTAACACATGACCGACACAGTGACCAGATAGGATTTTATATTATTATGAACTGATGGATTACTATATTATTATGAACTGATGGATTTTAAGAGGTCTTCTATGTTTCAGTCCATTTGTTTTATTAAATATTCTCCAATGTCTCACTTTCATCCAGTAGATGTCTCTTTAAATTGTTTCCTAAATCTGCTTGATCTAACTTTAATAATATTTGATAACATTATTGCTTTCTGTTATGATCAGATCTTTCAGGCTCATTTGTACATTCTCTCCCTCAGACATGGGGTTATCCATTTCTCCAATAAGCCTGTATCCTTTTAGTACAAAATGTTGTTTAATGCAAGCAATCATGGTGTTAGAGCTGTTACTGGTGCCATGTTGATCAGTTCCTAAGCTGATTCATTGCACAGACGTAAAGTTTCTGTGTGTGTGTGTGTGTGTGTGTGTGTGTGTGCGTGTTTTTCTAGGGAAAATATGCCATGAGTTATATGGTTATTTCCAATTAAAATGTCAGGATTTAAGATTATAAGGTTTTACATAATGTCTTTAGTTTATAAATAATCTTTTTTACATTACATATATAACATGATTTCAAACAATACTGATGTTATTACTAAAATATGATTAGTGAAAATATCTTAATTGTGTAGTTAATTTTGTTTTTTATGCTATATCCTCCCTGTAAGTTCATCATCAAATTACCGTATTTAACAGTCACTTAAAATAACTTTTTGCTGTGTGGTTGAGGCACCAAGTTGATGCATTGTTTGGTTCATTTTATCTTTGATTCTTACAAACTGTTGTTTGGCTTTAGATTTTTCCTATAATTGGGTAAAGTATTTATGTGTTTCTCAACAAAAGTATTAAGTAAAATATTTTCTGTGAAGTTTGGTTTCTGTCCCTGATTCCTTCAATCTATTCTCCACTCTTAGATAATTTACATTATTTTACTTTTTTTATTTTTAGGATTATCCTTCATTTTCAAACTATATAACTATATATCAATATTATATATTTTTATTATATGTTTTCATGCTCTTTATTATATAGATGGGCACATATTGTACACATTTTTCTCCATGATAATTTTTTGTTTACTTAATAATACATTTTGAAGAACTCTATATAGCAGTATGTACATATATTCCCAATTTCTTTAATATAGTATAATATATATATATATATATAATATAATATAGTACTTTAATATAGTACTCCAGAATGCAAGTGAACCATAGTTTATATAGACAGGAGTCCTCAATTGATGATTGTGTAATTTCCAATCTTTTGCTATTATAATAGTGCCATGATAAATGGTCTTGTGCAATGGTCTTTTATATTGTTTCATTTGGGAAACATAATTCTAGATATCATTTTGCTGGTCCAAGGGTAAATGCATAAATAATGATGCTTCATATTGCTGAATTCTGTCTGCAAATGCTCACACTGGTTTTGCATTCTCACCTGATTTACCTATTATTAAATCATAGTAGTAGAGTAGAAAGCTGAGAATTATACATTTGAATAAAAGAAAAGTTTATGAAAATTAATGCAGTATCACTTAAGTGGCATCTGTTTAACACTATTAAAATTTAAATCCTTAAAAATTAATGTCTTACATATTTTACAGTAAATATAATATCCTTTTAATCACAAAGTCATGACACATTTCTTTCAGTGTCTTTGCCTAAAAAGTAAATGTGTTATATATGTGTTGTCAGTGTTATTCCTATCTTACCTAGTAAGGAATCAATGACATTCTCAAGCTTTTTGAATCATAGAAAAGATTCAGTTCTTAAAAGGAGTTAATATAAGTTGAAGTGGATCATATATTTAAATGTAAATAGTAAATAATTAACCTTCTAGAACAAAATAAAGAAAATCTATGTAATCTTTGTTTAACAAAGATTTCCAAAAAAACACAAAATCTAATATGCATAAAAGGAAGAATGATGAGTTGAACATCATTAAAATTAAAATCTTTGGTTCTTTGGAAAAGAACATTAAGAAAATACAATTAAAAGCCACAAACTGTAATAAACTATAATGCATTTGTCTACAAAGGGCTTGTATTCAGACTACGTAGGACATTTTCAAAACTCAATGTTAAGAATACAAGCAATCCAATGAAAATATGAGCAAAATATTCATATACATATTTCACAATACTAATGGCCATAAAGCAAATGAAAATATCTTTACCATCATAAGTCAGTGGAGAAATTACAATTAAACCAAATGAGATACCAAAACACCTCCATCATAATGGCTGCAATACTAAGTGTTGGAGAGGATGTGGAGCAATCAAATCTCATACATTTCTGATATGAAGATAAAGTGGTACAATAACTTTGAAAAACTAGCCACTTTTTAGGATTTAAGGTACACTTACATTTGATTTAGAATTGTACTTTTAAGTAGTCACTCAATGATTTTTTTTTTTTGTATTTAAATGAAGGTTTAGTGTTCTTAAATATCTACCAAAAGTAGATTACAATGCATGAAGATCACATAAAATGAACTTCATTTTCAGCATCACGATATTTGGAATACAAAAAGTCCAGGGATGGATATTACAAGTAAGAAAGGTACAATTTTTTTTTCTTAAAAATGCTTAAAAATTGATTTCCCACTTCAAAAATCCAAATAATGGTAGCCTAGGTTACCAAGAGGGCAAATGTTTCATATGTTCAATACCCCAAAATTTACTTACCTAAGTATCCACAAAAATATATGCAAATACTTACAGTAGTTTATTTATAGTAGTTATAAACTGCAAAATAATGTTCATAGGCAGGTAAATGGATAAATGCATTATGTATCTCTACAATGGAAAGCTACTTTGCAATTTAAGTGAATGGGCTGCTGATATACACAATATCTATGAGTTTCATATACATTTTGCTAAACAAAAGGTAACAGGTATACAAGAGTAAGTACATTTTGCGTCCGTTTCTCTGAAATTTTAGACATGACAATCTGAACTTTAGTGGGAGGAAGGGAAGAAATGGTTGCTTGGGGCTGGGATTGAAGGAACTATGTAAATATTTTAAGGAGGTGGAAGAGTTCTATACTTTGATTCTGATGGATTTACATGAATGTATGCATTTTCAATATTTATCAAATAGTATTCATAAAATGGGCATGGTTTGTTACATATAAGTTATATTCCAATAAAGATGATTAGAAATATTTAAATAAAATTATTCTCTTTTATTTGAGGGACTATACTTTAAATACAATTTGTGTGCCATTGAGAGACTGGCTTAAAATGAAGGCCACTTGAGGGCAAAATCTATACTTTAGGGATAGTAGGTAATCAGTTTCAGCTGGTAAAGAATCTGCCTGCAATGCAGGAGACCCTGGTTCGATTCCTGGGTTGGGAAGATCCCCTGGAGAAGGGATAGACTATGCATTCCAGTATTTTTAGGCTTTCCTGGTGGTTCAGACTGTAAAGCGGAGAAGGCAATGGCACCCCACTCCAGTACTCTTGCCTGGAAAATCCCATGGATGGAGGAGCCTGGTAGGCTGCAGTCCATGGGGTCGTGAAGAGTCGGACACGACTGAGCAACTTCACTTTCACTTTTCACTTTCCTGCATTGGAGAAGGAAATGGCAACCCACTCCAGTGTTCTTGCCTGGAGAGTCCCAGGGATGGGGGAGCTTGGTGGCTGCCGTCTATGGGGTCACACAGAGTCGAACATGACTGAAGTAACTTAGCAGCAGTAGAAGCAGCAGTCTGTAAAGAATCCACCTGCAATTCAGGAGACCTGGGTTCAGTCCCTGTGTTGGGAAAATCCCCTGGAGGAGGGGAAAGCAACCCACTTCAGTATTCTTGCCTGGAGAACTCCCATGGACAGAAGAGCTTGGTGGGCTACAGTCCGTGGGGTCACAAAGAGTCAGACATGTCTGAGTGACTAAGTACACACACACAAATCTGTGGATGCATGAATTAATTATTGACTTGATTACCACTGATATTATGCATTCAATAGCTATAGAAATGTCTACTGAAAAAGATATTCCATGCAAATAGTAAAAAAAAAAAAAAAAGAAAAGTTAAACTAGTATCAGAAAACATAGACTTTAAGTCAAAATCCATCACAAATAAAAAGGAAGCATTATATATTGATAAAAGAATTAACTTATCCAGAAAACAAAATGATTATAAGCATATACACATGAGACAACAGAGCCCCTAAAGATATGAAACCAACACTGACAGACTTGAAGGGGAAAAGCATATATTTCAATAATAATAGTTGGTAACTTCAATAGCTCACTTTCAATAACAGGAAATATCTAGATAAAAGATCAGTAAGGAAATAGGGGACTTGGACAACACTATAACCCAACTATACCTAACATGTGTATATATATATATATATATACACACACACACATACACACACTATATAACAAGCATAGAATACACATTCTTCTCATATGCATATAGAAAATTCTCTAGAGTAGACTGTATCTTAAGTCACAAAATAAATCTCAATAAGTTGAAAAAAACTGAGATTGCACGAAGAATTTTTTCTAACAACAACACAGTAGAGCTAGAATCACTGATGGCTCAGACCATAAGGAAGGCAAAGAATATGATGGCAATTTTAGTAGATCCGGGTTAAATCACTGTGTCAGGAAGATACCCAGGTGAAGGGAATGGCTACCCACTCCAGTATTCTTGCCTAAAGAATTCCATGGACAGAGGAGTCTGGCAGGCTAAAGTCCATGGAGCCACATAGAGTCAGACACAACTGAGTGACTTTCACTTTTTTCAAAAATAAATAATAGAAGAAAAATTAAAACAAAAACACAAATATGTAAAAATTAAATAATACATTCAAGCAACTAATGGGTCAAATAATAAATTGCAAGGCAAATTAAAAATACTAAGAGATGAATGAAAATATAAGTACAACATAAAACTTATGGGATATAGCCAGAGTAATAGTCGGATGAAGTTCTTTTTAGCACTAAAAGCTTATGTTAAAAAAGAAGAAACATCCCAAATCCATAACCTAAACTTAAGGACCTAGAAATGAACAAACTAAACTCAAAGCTAGGAGAAGAAGAACAAATAATGAAGATTCAAATGGAGATTAAAAAAAATGCAGAATGGAAAATAATAGTGTCAACAAATCCAAAAGTTGATTTTCTGAAAAAACTGACAAAGCTTTAGCTAGACTGACAGAAATGAAAGAGACGATTTGCAAATAACCAAAATCAGAAGTGATAGTGACAGTGGGTACATTACCACTGATTAAACATAAATACGTTTTAAAGATTATAAGGAAATACTATGAACAAATGAATACCAATGAATTAAACAATGAAATGGACACGTTTCTAGAAACATACAAATTACCAAAGCTGACTCAAGAAGAAATATGACCAGACCTTGTACGAGATCAGGGGCGATGGCCGGGAGGAGCAACCCCACGCCCAAGGCCAGGGGTGGCGATGAGAGGAGTTACCCCACGTCCGAGATCAGGGGCGGCGGTCAGAAGGAGCTACCCCATGCCCCTAAGCCCAAGGCCAAGGGCAGCGGTGGGGAGGAGCAACCACATGACCGAGGCCAGGGGCGGTGGCCAGGAAGACCAACCCCACGTCCAAGGATCCGTGGCTGTGTGGGCGCAGGAGGGCCTAGAGGAGCTATCCC